>NC_141914.1:33425403-33576918 GCF_057802395.1 Ceratotherium simum simum | reverse complement strand
GAACAACTTGTTAGTCCAGAAAGTAAAGTGCTCAAAAAAGTATAGAGGCGTGTACAAGGACACAGGAGCCAGCCCAATGACCACATATGGGACAAAATGACCAAAATAATTAAATACAGCAATTAATTATATACCATTGAATAAATAGGAATTCATGAGTCCACATGAAATAAGCAAGCAAATAATTGGAGAACAAAAAGCATGAAAAATAATAAAGTAAATTGGGTAAACTATTAAGAATAGGGGAATCTAGGCAAAGGGTACATACCATTGTTCTTTAACCATTTTTATTTTTGAAACTTCTCTGTAAGTTTAAAGTTAGTTCCAAACTAAAAGCTTCAAAAAAAGTAGGCTAGTGCTAATATTCCCCTAGCCGTGATTTTCAGGAATACTCCTACAGCCATTGTGTGCACCCATCCAGCAATGTCACGAAGATGCTGGGCCAGAAGCCGTATTGTGATAACAGTGGGTCCTGTAGCACCCAGCACATGAACTATACAGCAGTGGAAGGCAAAACAAGGTTTGAAATGCATTGGTCAGAAGACAGTGAGTAGGAAATTCTTCCAGACATCAGATGTGTAAACTATAAGCATTCATTTAAGTTCTCATCAACATCTGATCAAAAGAAAACCTCTCCTTCCAGAAACAAACTTAAGATCTCACGATATGCAATTATAAACATCCTCCTTCTTTAAAAATCTGGGAAGGAACAGTGCAAAATAGAATGTGCCATAATATCTGTGTTTAGTGGGATAAATCTGTAGTAATATAGTACAGATTATAGCTAGTACATCAGTGAATGAATATTCATGTCTTGTATATCCCAATATATGAGATCATGTCTTAGCATATCTGCTTCACTTTGCCCTGACAAGTCTTGAGCTTCCTGATGAAACAGCATGCAAAATTACCTTTGACCCAGTGGAACGGCCTGAGAAAAAAGTGTTCCGGTGGAAAAATCTTCTGCATTTTTCTATCTACAAGTCAGTATATGTAATATAGTAATGATTTGATCATTCAATTATGTAACTCAGTACAACACATCAGGCAATTTCAAAAGCATTTGAATTGTCCTTGTGTGTGACATATCCAATACTGAGTTATAAAGCTGAAAGAAAGTTTTTAAAACTCGATAATGAAAATAAACTTTGATAATCATACTAGAGCAAAGATTGCATTCTGCTTCTGGCCAGTGAAGTTACAGGGACTGGATTTGCTTTTCCTCCTCCTACCATACACATCTGAAATAACTATAAATCTAGACAAAATGACAAAAAACATGAAACAATGGTTTTCAACACACTGGACATCAGGCAATAAAGAGCAACAATCACTGAAAGGAGAAGCAGAAGAGCACTACAATCGCCCAGCTTACTGCCTTGAGAGAGTTTCCTGGCTGTGACACAGGAGGACCCCACAGACTCAATGATTGAGGAGACCAAGCTGAAAGTCTGGGAAGATGTAGGCAGCTAGTGTTCACATGGCAGAGTGCCAGGTAGCTAACAGCTGTACACAGACATAACTCCAGAGATCTACAAAGAGTCTTTCTTAAGTATTTAATAGAGTATTGATAAATTAATAGTTACGAGAAAGCTTCCTGAGGCCAGAGAAAGAACCATCTGAACGAATTAGCAATAGCAGTACTTGGAGCTCACAGAAGGCCAAGGAGAGTGTGTCTTCCCACACAGCCAAATGAGAAAAACTCCTTATTTATGGATCTTTGGATGGAATGCCCCAAAGGAGGGTCTTATCTCAGTAGTGGGGTAAAATTAGCCCCAGAATAAATACTGCTCTACTCTCTCTTAGAAAAGCTTTAAAGCAAGACTCAAAAGGATCAAACTGTTTCCAAGTAACTTAACAGCATCCCAGAACAAAGCTCAATTATACAAATACAAAAATATCCAGCACTCTATTCACTTCCTAGGGCTGCTATAACAAAGCATCAAAAACTGTGTGGCTTAGGGACAACCTCGGTGGCCTAGAGATTAAAGTTCTGCATGCTCTGCTTCAGTGGCCTGGGTTTGGTTCCCAGGCGTGGACCTACGCCACTCATCTGTCAGTGGCCATGCTGTGGCAGCAGCTCACATACAAAAAGAGGAAGATTGGCAATGGATATTAGCTCAGGTGAATACTCCTTAGCAAACAAACAAACAAACAAACAAACAAACAACTATGTGTCTTAACACAATAGAAATTTATTGTCTCACTGTTCTGGAGGCCAGACGTCTGAAATTGAAGTATCATCAGGGTCATACTCTTTCTGAAGGTGCTAGAGAAGAAACTACGCCATGTTTCTCTCTTCACCTCTGGTAGCCTTGGGTGTTCCCTGTCTTTTTGATGCATCACTCCAATCTTCCATCTTCATATGGTGTTCTTCCTGTGTATCATCTTCACTTTGTCATCCCTCTGTGAATTTCTGTCTCTGCGTCCAAGTTTCCTCTTTTTATAAGGACACAAGTCACATTGTATTAAGGCCCACTCTAATAACCTCATTTTAACTTGATTGCCTCTGTAAAAGTAATCTTTTTCCAAATAAGGTCATATTCTGAGGTACTAGGGGTTATGACTTCAATATGTCTTTTGGGAGTAACATAATTCAATTCATAACAAGCACTCACCAATGTAAAATTCACAATGTCTGGTATCTCATGAAAAATTACCTGGCATGCAAAATGTAATCCATAATGAGAGACTCATCAGCAAAACCAACCCAGAACTCACACAGATTTTAGAATTATTAGAAAGGACATTAAAATTTTTATCATAATTGCATTTTATATGTTCAAAAAGTTAGAGAAAATCTTGGTTACATTAGGCAGAAACATGGAAGATATTGTTTAAAAACCCAGATTGAATTTCTAGAGATAAAAATTGCAATGTCTGAGATGAAAAATACATTGTCTCGATAAATGACAGATTAGATACAGCAGAAGGAATAATTAGAAAATTGAAGGCATAAGAATAGAGATGACCAAAATGAAACACAAAGAGAAAAAGGACTGAATAAAAATTGGCACAGTATCAGTGAGCTGTGGGAGAATATCAGGTTACTGAATTCACATGAAACTCAAGTCCCTGAGGGAGTGGAAAGATAGAACAAAAAAGAATATCTGCAGAAATGATAACCAAACTTTTTCAAATTTGGTGAAAACTATTAACATAGATTCAACAAGCTCAGTCAACTTCAAACATAAGAATCATGAAAACAGCTATCCCAAGACACAATAATAGAATTGCTCAAAAACAGTAATAAAAAGGAAATTTTTTAAAAATCCAGAGAAAAAAGCAGGGAATGTACAGAGGAACAAAGAATGATAACAGAAAATTTCTTGTAGGGAATAATGCAAGGGGGAAAATAATGATGCAGCATCTTGAAAGAATCTAGAGAAAAAAATATCAACCTAAAATTCTATACCCAGTGAAAATATCTTTCAAAATGAAGGCAAGATAAAGGCTTTTTGAAACATACAAAAGCCTAAGGAATTCATCGTCAGCAGACCAGCACAAGGAATGCTAAAGGAAGTCCTTCAGGCAGAAAGAAAATATAGTAACAGAGGAAAAGAAATAAATTAAGAAGACTGGAAATGGTAACTATGTGAGTTAAACATATGTGATTTTGTAAAATTATCTCTTAAATCTATTTAAAATATAATTAGCTGTTTAAACAAAGCAGTAGTAATATATCTTGGTGTTTATAATATATGTGTGAGTACTGTGTATGACAACAACGACACGAAGCCCAGGGGAGGGGAAATGGAAGTATACTCTTGTAAAGTTCTTACACACAAAGTGGTATAACATCACTGGGAAGTGTAGATTGTGATAGGTAAAGAAGCTCCTGGAGTAACAAAACAAAGAGCTGTAGTTAATAAGCCAACAAAGGAGATAAAATGGAATCATAATAAATGCCAAAAAAAGAAAGCATAAAAATGGGGGGAAGAGAACAAAGAAAAGATGAGACAAATAGGAAATAGAATGCAAGACTGAAAATTTAAACCTACATATCAATAATCGCATTAAATGTAAATAGTTTAAACATACTAATTAAAAACACAGAGGCTGTCAAATTGGATAAAAAAGCAAGTGCCAACTATATGCTGCGTAAAAGAAACCCACTTTAAATATTAAGGGATAGGTAAAAATAAAATAATAGAAAAAGATATAACAAGCTAATACCAAATCTGAAGAAAGTTGTAATGACTATACAAACATCAGACAAAGTAGATTTCAGAACAAGGAATATTACCAGGGAAAATGAAGGCCATTTTATAATGATAAAGGGCTCAAGTAATCAAGAGGACATAATAATTCTATACATTTATGCACCTAGTAACAGAGCTTTAAAGTGAAAGAAGAAAAGAACTGATAGAAATGCAAGGAGAAATAGACAAATTTACATTTTGTTGAAGATTTTAATACCCCTCTTTCAATAATCAATAGAACAAGTAGACAGAAAGTCAGTAAATGTATAGAAGACTTGAACAACAATATCAACCTACTTGATCTAATTGACATTTATAGAAAACTCTACCTAACAAGGACAGAATGCACATTATTTTTAAGTGTACACAGAAAATTTACCAAGATAGACTATATTCTGGGTCATAAAACAAATATCAATAAATTTAAAAGGATTCAAGTCTTACAGTGTATGTTCTTTGCCACAATGGAATTAAATTAGATATTAATCAACGAAAGATATCTGGAAAAGTACTTCATATTTGGAAACTAACACACTTCTAAATAGCCTATATGAGTCAAAGAAGATTTCAAAGAGGAAATTAGAAAGTATATTGAATTGAATGAAAACAAAAGAGCCTCAAAATTTGCAGGATGCCACTAAAGCAATATTTAGCAACATTTAAAGGGAATTTTATAGCACCTATATTAGAAGGAAATATAAATGTATGAGCTGGTGATGTTAAAAAGCCTTGGACATACAACTGCAAGTCCACTAGAGCCAGTTCAAACAGACCCCATCTCTTATGAACAGACTGATTAAGAAATGTCTTTCAGAAAATTTGCAAAGACATATAGCCAGAGCATGTGCAGAAGAAATCTTGACATGAAATGACCACAGAACCAAAGATTCTCCTCCCCACAGAACCAAAAGACATGACCGGAACTTAAAAGTTGGACTCTTATCAGAAGTGAGAGGTCTGTCATCTAGGAAGATCCAGTGTTAAAATTCCTTCCCCTCCTTACCATAAATGTTTAAAACCTTACCATAAATGTTTAAAACCTTACCATAAATGTTTAAAGCCTTACCATAAATGCTTGAAGCACACCAATCAAAGCTCTTCCTGCTAGCGTTTCCATGTGCCAGCCTGTTCTCCCTAACCTCTTAAATTTCGCCCCAATCCTGAACTGGCGAGACAGATCTGTGAGCACATCCCCCCTGTCTTTTTGCAGATCGATTTAACAATAAAGGTGTTCTCTTTTCCCGAAAGCTGATGCCATAATTAACTGGCTTTTTTATGTGTGTTGGGTAGGAGAACCCCATTTTTGTGGGGTAACAACGTTGTAAACAAAGATTGTCCACCTTCTTACCTTACACTATGGTTATAAATCCATATAGAAATGATGCAAGTGGTCATTGATTTTTCTTAGTAAATGTTTAAACACATGACTCTGTCAGAACTTTCCAAGGGCTTTCTTCTATATCTTTCTCCCTAAATACTCTTAACAAATCAGTAAGATATTACTGTTTCCTTTAACATGTGAGGAAATTAACCCAGAGAGTTAAAGTGAATTTGAGGCTACACACTCTGTGAGTAGAAACCAATACCTATGACTTTGGACTTATAATCCAGTGCTTTTTCTTATCTTAGACACAAGAAGCCCTATGTGACCGTGAAGAGCTCTATATAGGAGCTATCTATAACACCAAGGCATTGCACAGATGGAAAACTGCAAATGGTAGGAACCTGGCCAATTTCCCGTTGGGAGTTCCAGTACTACTGTTCCCTCCTCTTTATTCTCTCCAGAACACACATTCTGAAGCCAAGACAACAGGTTTATTGAGAGGCTTTGTTGGGGACATGGCCAGGAACATTCACAATAGAGACATTTTACAAGGTTTGGCCAAGAGACCCTGGTGCATTTTCCACATGGTACGTATTTTTTTAGTTGAAGATGTGGCTTGAGGATTTAATATCTCTCAGCAGTTACTGCTTGCTAAACCACTTTATTTTCTTCATTTGAAATGCTTATGGAATTAAGTTGTGATCGACTTGTAATGGAATATGGAGTAGAGAAAAATAAACCATTTGAAGTGGGATACAGATTGGAGAAAAACACATTTTATTATCTTAGTCAAGGATGCCATTGGCTGGAAGAAGATGACTTCAATGTTGTCTGCCAGACCACAGCATATGGCAGACAAACAGAAAACAATGAGGTCATACAGAAGTAGCTCATTATCCCTAACACAATAACAATTTTAATGGAAGCCTGATTGGTGCTTGGTGTGATGTTAAAAAGCACTGGACTGGAAGTCGAGACATGTGGGTTCTAGTCCTAGTTTTACTAGTAACTAGATGTATGATTTTTGTCAATTCCTCTTATTTGGTCTCAGTTTCACTATTTATGAACAAATAATGAAGAGAGAAGCTTAGATGATACTTTGGGCCCTTTCCAGCTTGGCAATCGATCTATATATATTTATTTAGCACATACTCTGTGCCAGGAACTTTATTACATGCTAGAAATACATTAATAAATAAAACAGACTTGATTTCTCCCTTTATTTCAACATGAAGAAAGAGCCAACAAATATAAGACTTTTGTAGGGCCTTAAACATTCCTGAGGTGTAAGAAAGTCCCAGGAGTTCTATTGCTGTGCCTGAAGGGAGCTATATATTTGTATTAAAATTGTAACTTTACTGCTACTCTCCACTTTATGCTCTTATTACTTTTTGCTGGAGCGACAGCAAGCACTTCCTCACCAGTGTCTTCATTTCCATTCTCAGTCCATCCATATAACCGTGCAAATTGCTATCAGAAATTGCTATCAGTTTTCCAAGAAACTATTAGTATCATTCCCTTTG
Organism: Ceratotherium simum simum; assembly: GCF_057802395.1. Taxonomy (NCBI): domain Eukaryota; kingdom Metazoa; phylum Chordata; class Mammalia; order Perissodactyla; family Rhinocerotidae; genus Ceratotherium; species Ceratotherium simum. The sequence goes on along the minus strand of NC_141914.1, from coordinate 33,569,869 downwards.
TAAAAAAAAATCTTGTTTTCTCCATGACAAACAAAAGCATGTACAAATTCCTTAAGATGAGATTCAAAGCCCTTCGTGATGTGGTCTGAAACTCCCTTTCCCATTTTTGCCCATTGCATTGATTAGTCTATGCTCTAGTGGAGCTGGACTACTTATCTCAACTACCATAGCCTGGATCACCGACTCACTTACCAGTGTCAGTTTCTGTCACTACCCTGGGAGCCCTGAGACAGCAGAGATGATTCTTATTTATGTCTGAATCCTGGGGTATAAGCCAGCACTTGGGGGCACAGTAGGCACTCAGTAAGTATTTGTGGAATTGATTGGATCCCCTTTTGGTAGGATCTTTCCCTATCTGTTGTGTCTCTCACACTGCAAGCCCTCAATAAATAACTGGTGACTGCTGCCTAACCAGTGCTCAGCAAGGGTCTGTGAACTGGGGCCAGACCATTCAGCTTCACCTGGGAACTTGTTAGAAGTGCAAATTCTTGAGACAGGTCCCGAGCATCTATGAGGGTGGGAACGAGGGAATCTCCAGGCTTCTCCAAAATTCTTATGCATGCAAAAGTTTGAGAAGCACGGCCCTAAACCATTACCAGAAACTAATTTATAGACTCTGACTCATTTTTCATTTAATAAAAATGTGGTTATTTAACCAGTGCCAAAATACTTTGGCCAGGGGTTCCACTATTGATAATATCTAAAGAAAACCCAGAACAAAGCCTGAGCATAGGCAGAGTTGAGACAAATGCCAAGAATTTTTCTATGCTACTTTGCTTATCACAGCTCCACTGTTGTTTTTAGCTCTTCTCCCATTACGAAAACCAGCACAAATCAACACTTGCAAAGGATACACTGTGTGAACAAACTCCCCTATACTATAATATTGATGTGTGTTAGGCAAGGGTGAGGGAGGTGTTAATATGCTAATCCTCTTAGATAATACAACTTTAATTTAAAGAGACCTCCATGATATCAATCCTTTATTCACTAATTAGATCATCTATTCTTTCAATTAATATTTATTGAAAGCCTACTATGTGTAGTCATTCTGCTAACTATTGTGGAATTAGACAAATAATTAAAAAGCACAGTCATTGCACTCAAATAGCTGACAGTATAATAAAAGAGACACACAATAAATGTGCAATTTCAAAACCATGCCATTTGTATTAACTAGGAGTAAACACCAGCTGTCAACCAGCCCCACACATGAGCCCTAACCCAGCTCTAAGTGCTCAGGGAGGCTTTCTGAAGGAATTGGTATGTTGGCTGAGGCCAGAAGCACAAGTAGGAGTTATCTAGGCTAAGGGTGCAAGGAGAAGGGATGGAGCGGGGAATAGGGTAAAAGGATGTTTCAAGTGGAGGAAATTGCATTTGCATGGGCCAGAGAACAAGGTGGGAACAGGAGCAAGCTGCCTCTATGGGACTGGGTGGATCATAGACAACAAAAAGGGGCGAGGAAATATGAGGGTGATGAGACACAAGCACAAATCACGAAGGCCTGCTAAGCGATATTAAAGTGTTTGAACTTTACCCTAGAGAACAAGATTAGGGTGAGTGGGGGGGAGGAGAGGAGGTGAGAGTTAGCCAAAAAGAAATGAAGTGGTTTAAAGAATCAAAATATCCATGGTCTAATTTCTGCTTTTGAAGACTCATCTGGCTTGACTATATAGAACTGAGTCAAATGGGACAAGACTAGAGACAGGGGGCCCAATGGAAGTATTGTGACCTGAACCAAGTCACAGGGGGGAAGGAAGAAACGATGGCCTCAAGAGGTTAAGTGCTGAGAAGCAACTGGCTTGATGTAATATCGATGTGGGATGGGAAAACAAGTCTAAGATGGTACCTAAATTTGGTCTTGGGACAAGTGGTGGTTATGGATTCACTGCGACAGGGAATTTAAGAATTGCATTGGGATCAGGGAGTCAGAGGTTGGACAGCAGTAGTTGAGAGAGAGTGATGATGAAGCTTTAAATCTCAATATGGGGATGTCTTTTGAAAGCTGGAAGTCTGTTGCTCTTCAAAGGATACTGTGAGACCACCAGCACTGCTCTGAATGTTTCACAGATATTTCTGAATCAATGTGCTGCATTGCGCAGAACACGGTCTGCTGAGCACTCTGGATTGAAGAGGAGGCTTAGCCATAAGACAGCTCTTTGTCTCATTATCCAGTTCAGTGAGCCAAGGAAAAGTCTGGAGGCCAAAGACTACCCCTGAGTTGCTCTATAACCTCTGTATTTTGGTTTTTTAACTTGTGAAGTGAGAAAAATATTATATTTACCTACTTTGCACAGCTGCCCTAAGGAAGTTTCACTTAAAATAAATATAAAATATTGTAAAAATTGAACATGACCATAAATACATAACAACAGACTTGCAAAACAAAACAACAACAAAAAGATTCCTAATCTGTAAAAATTTTCACCAATCAGTCTGGAACTTCTTTGAAGCCACAAGTCCTGAGTTTTATAAACTGAATGTTTACTACCCCATCCCTCAGCATAAGCTCAGGGAGAATATAATATTTCCTCTTAGTAATTAAAAACAAGTAAAATGTTAACCTTAGAAATCTTTGCTTTGGAATTAGAAACCCAGAACACTTTTCATGTGCTGCTGCTGCATATCTAAGCTTTTGGCTACCAGTTCTTTATGACTACCCTGTTTAAGTGTTCTGTTATCTCTTTTCAATTTGAAGATGATATTTTGAAGGGAAAAAAAAAAATCCCATGATTAGTTTCAGATAATTTTAACTTGAGTCCCAGCTTTGATGTTGCCTAGTTGGGTGACCCTTGGGCAGACCTCTTTGTCTCTTATACCTCAATTACTTCATCTATTCTAAGGGATGAAGGTGATAGTTCTTGTTTTGCTTTCTTCATTGGCATCACTAAGCATTTATTTAGGAAGGATTTACTTAGGACTTCCTGCATGCAAGGCAGTTTGCTAGGTTTGGCAAAGCAGAGGGAATGCATAATATGGCTGGGAAGATACATATTTAATTGGAAACGTTACAAAACAACATTCTCTCCCTTTTTATTTCTTGTAAGTTAATTTTTTTAAATCTTTATCCAAATTTTCTTCAAATACCTACTGATAAAAGCAATTAAATCATTTTTTCTTATAAGATTTTCCTTTAAAATTTGAAGTGAAGGTTGAAAATATAATACTCAGGATGCATGAAAAGACTCTTTCACACCATTTGCAAGAGGGCCAGGAAATATTTGTAAATATCTTATAAATGAAGAATGTGAATAACCATTGATCAAGTAGTTTTATTCACAACATTGAGCAAAATTCTTAGGACAACAAATCCATTTCTCTATTTTCAAAGAAATATAAAATATAACAGTAACCTACTGTTTATAGTATAGCAAATTTTTAAATTTTAAAGTTTTTAATACCCCATGTTGGCAAAGCAGTGAGGAAATGGACATTCTTTAGGACTACTAATGAGAATTTAAAATAGTTAAAGCTTTCTAGTGAGCAGTTTGACTATGCTTGTAAAACTTTAAAATGTCTTTTATACTATTTGTCTCAGACGACCCACTTCAAGATATTTAGCTTCTAGATAGAAAATATTGTGACCCCAATTTCCGATGGTCTCAGAAACCTGTTTCACAGTGAAGGAGGTGTAGCAATGTGTGTACATCCCTAGGATGAAAAGGTCTTTTTAAATAATTTCAAATATTTTCTGAACTGTAGGCTCTTTCCTTCTTTCGTTAGCAAGAGAATTTCGAAGTCTAAACCACACTTTGTGTAAGAACCATACATTGGGTATTTCTAATTCTGTATTTGGGTCAATCTCAACATTAGTGTGATGCCATTAATTTATGCTTCTTTTTTCTTTTTTTAAAAATTATTAAATTATGTCTTTATTTGAGATTTATCTTACTTTTCAAATGGGTATTTTCTTTTAATTTTATTGGAAAGAAATTATAGGTGTTTAAGATAAAATCTGGGTAGCTTAGAGCCTACAAAAAACCAATGTTCTCCAAATACCACAAATACATATATACTATTAAAAAGGTAAAATTAGTCATTTCCTATTTTTAATAACATTTTTTATTGAGTTCTTTGGTCTGAAACATATTTTATGTATTATCTTTTGTATAATACTTTAAATTTTATAAAAGTCTTTCCTAACAACAACCTTATCCATAAGGCTCTAACTTTATTCCATTTTACAGATGATGAATGAGTTTCAGAGTGGTGAAGTGACTTGTAGAAGATTTCAGTTGATAGTTCCTAGCTGGGTCTCAGAACCATGTCTTCTGCCTTCAGGACCCAGGCTCTTTATGTATCCCCAGACACCTTCCTGGTCTCTTTGAGAAGATCACTCCAGAATCTTTGGCAATTTTTCCCGCCTGGATTATACATTTTTTCAAGAGGTCTTCTCAATGGAATCCTCTGTCTGTGTCTGAGACCAGAACACTCAAGGGCCTCTAGGAGTCCTTTCTCCAGAGACCCTTGAGTCACAGTTGCTTTATCAAGATCACTGGTGTTCACCTTAGGGTCCTACGCTACATCAGTGCAACTTCACCCAGGCCACATTCTTGGTCCTCAAGGCATCTCTCTAGTTGTTGTGACCCTCTCACCCACCTCATGCACACACAAGCTGCTTGGCTGGACAACTATATATCATAGTCTGGAAAATCCTAAGATATATCTGAATTTAGCCTAATATTTATATTTCTCTTTTGTATCCCAGAAATGTTATTGCATCTGCTAAACAGCTTCCTGGAGCCCAACCTCACATCAAGCATATAGATCCTTTCTGACTTACGATGGGGTTACATCCCAATAAACCCATTGTAAATTGAAAATATCCTAAGTTGAAGATGCATTTAATACGCCTAACCTACTGAACATCATAGCTTAGCCTAACCTACCTTAAATGTACTCAGAACACTTACATTAGCCTACAGTTGGGCAAAATCATCTAACACAAAGTGTATTTTATAATAAAGTGTTGAATATCTCATGTAATTTATTGAATACTCTACAGAGAGTGAAAAACAGAATGGTTGTCTGGGTACAGAATGGTTGTATCAGTTGTTTACCCTCATGATCGCATGGCTGACTGGGAGCTGCAGCTCACTGCTGCTACCCAACATCATGAGAGATTATCCTACAGCATATCGCTTGCCCAGGAAAAGGTCAAAATTCAAAGTATGGTTTCTACTGAATTCATATCGCTTTCGCACCATCATAAAGTTGAAAAATCCTAAGTCGACACATCATAAGTTGGGGACCATCTGTACCTGGAAATTGAAGAAATATTTAAACTGCTTCTGAATCAGTTGTTAAAATGATAACACATAATATATTGTTACTTATAAAAGCTTCATAGATATTGCCAGATACTATAGTGTTCCCCAGAGAATATGGACTCTTGCTGTAGTGTCAAGCAATGAAGAGTGATAATTTACATGGGATTAATTGCCTATTAAATTCAGTAAACTCCTCCTTGTGGTATTTAAGACCCACCACCATGCTGCTTCAATTTGCTTTTCAGTCCTTTCTTGCTTCAAATCTCAAAGGTCAGCTAATATAGATTATTTACTTTTTCTCGAATATGCCTTTTGTGTCCACATTTCATGACTTTACTCTTGCCGGTCCTTTGACCTGGCAGAATAATAGGTCAGTTACTAGTAAAAGCCTACATTTTCACAAGCATCTCCATATATATTATTTTATATGGTCTTTACAAGAGCCCAGTGTCATTTTGCAAGTGAAAAAAATGAAAATTCAGGAGGAAAATGCTTTACTGAATGTCTCACTCTTAGAAAGTTACAGGTCTGGGATTTGAATCCAGGCTTCACCACGCCATACTGTCTCTCTTGGTACAATTTAATTGAAATTCAGAGAAAGGTACTTTCAATAAATACAACCACATATTCATGTGGCTTAATGAGATTATATATTAAGAAGTTGATATAAATATCATTGGGATAAAAGATTAAAGACAATAAAAGAATTTGGACATGTAAGAATAGCAAGAAATAGGCGCATCCCTCACACATAATATTTCCTCTGACTAAAACATTCTTTCCCCTCCTCTTTTCCTAATTCTTGTTCATTGTTAAGATCTTAGCTTAAATGTTACTTCCTGTACAGAACATTTTCTGACTTTCCCTTTAGAGACTGGAATAAATGGCTTTGTCATGAGATGGTGTGTTACTGTGATTTCTTGATAACAGCAGTTAACACATTTTATTGCTCCTTTTTAAATTTTCTTTCTTTGCTTTTAGAGTGAAAGCTCCATAAGGGACAAAGACTGTATCTATTCTTTAGTGTATACCAGTGCCATACATATCTCCGCACACATGGTAGCCATTTACATTTGACGAATGAAAGAAAGAAAAGAGAGAAAGAAGAAAAGGAAAGAAAAAAAGAAAAAGGTCATAGAAAGCCCTTAGACTCTAGAGTCAGACCAAACTTAGCCACTTTGGAGTTTTTTGACTTTGCAGTTACTCAACTCTCAATCTATAGTTTCTCATCAGTGAAGGGTCATATTAGCTGGAATAACGGCATTTATAAGAGATTTTATGAAGTGCCTGAAACATAATAAACAAATGAAAAGAATTTCTTTTTGATATCCAATTCTATGACATGCTTTCAGCATTACAGTGTCATTCTGGAGAACCTCTGCTTCTAGTCTTTTGGTAGCAGTTTCTCTGATAATTCTATCCATGTTCTAATCTTGCAGAGAGAGCCCTTGGATATTTCAAAATCAATACCACAAACTTGAATTCATTGTCTTTCCTCTCAAGACTTCTCTTTCCCCTTTATTCTCTATTCCAGTTAAAGGCACCACCATCCACACAAAAGACCAAAAGAGCCAGAAACCTTGTCTCCTACACTCACCACTCTCATTGTTTTCCTTAGTCTATAGCAGTGCCTTCCAGGGGACATTTGGTGACGTCTGGAGACATTTTTGGTTGTCATAATGGGGAAGAGGCGTTGGCACCTAGTAGGTAGAGGCCAAGGATGCTGCTAAACACCCTACAATGCATAGGACAGCCCCCACAACAAAGAACTTTCAATTCAAGACATCAATAGTGCTGAGGTAGAGAAAAGTTGGTCTACAGTGAACGAATGGTAAACTTTCAAACTGGCATTCTAATCATTGGTCTTTGAAACTGCTGGCAGTACCGTGTAATTTACTGGTGGAAAAAAGGGCTGATTTCCTCCAGAAAGTGCTGTAATTGCTCTAAATTTCAGTAAAATTGTGGCAAGTTTGCTGTTGAGATCCTACATTGACTGTTTTGGAAGGAGTTATATAGATTCTCTAGATTCTTTCCAGAACAACAGTCTCAAAGTGTGGTCCTGGGACCCCTGGAGGTCCCTGAAACATTTTAAGGGGATATCCAAAGTTAAAATCATTTTTACAATAATATTAATACATTATTTGCCTTTTTAACTCATTATCTCATGAGAGTAGAGTGGAGTTTTCCAGAGTCTACATGATGTTCAATAATACAGTGTATTAAATTCAGAAGCAAGCATGAATATCCAACTGCTTTCTATTAAACCAGACATTAAAGAGATTTGCAAAAATGTATAACAATGCCACTATTCCCAACAATTTTTTTTGTTTTTTAAAAATATGGTTATTTTTAATGAAATTATTTATGTTAACATATAATGGATTTATTTTTATTGTTGTTTAAAACTAATTAATAAACAGATAATTTCGAAAGTCCTCAGTTTTCATTTCTAATATAGGAAATATCAGTAGATGTAGCCTATATAAACAAAAGCATTTCGGGATCCTCAATAACTTTTAGGAGCGTAAAGGGGTCAACAGACCAAAAAATTTGAGAATTGTTATTGTAGTGCGGTGCTTCTCATACTTTAATTTGTGTATTAAATGTATACACGTGTATAATACATTAAAACACATATTTGGATTCGGTAGGTGTAATGGTTAATTTTATGTGTCACCTTGACTGGGCCATGAGGTGTTTAGGCATTTGGTCAAATATTATTCTGGATGTGTCTGTGAGAGTGTTTCCGCATGAGAGTAATGTTTGAATCCATGGATTGAGTAAAGCAGATTGCAAGTGGGCCCCATCCAGTCACTTGAAGGCCTGAATAGAACAAAAAGACTGACCCTCTGTAGAGCAAGGGAATTCCTCCAGCCTGACTGCCTTGAACTGGAACATCGTTTTTTTTCCCACCTTCTGACTTGAACTGGAACATTGGCTCTTCCGAATCTCAAGCCTGCTAGCATTCAGACTAGAACTATACCATCAGTTCTCGTGGTTCTCAGGCCTTCAGACTCAGAATGGAACTACATCATTGGCTCTCCTAGGTCTCCGGCTTGCCCACTGCATATCTTGGGACTTGTCAGCCTCCATAATTGCATGAGTCAATACCTTATAATTAATCTCTTTATGTGTATATATCTCCTGTTGGTTCTGTTTCTCTGGAGAACCCTGACTCAAACATTAGGTCTGGAGTGAGGCCTCAGATTCTGCGTTCTAATGTTGACCTTAAACAAATAGACAGCCAGTTATTTCTCTAGCAAAGATGGGTTTATTCAGGATCAACAAAGAATTGCAATTCAGGATCTGTAACCATGGCAAGCCATATGCAAGTTCTGAGCAACAAGGGGAGAAGAAACTCTTTTATAAAGGAGGAGAGGTAGTTGAGAGGGCTATTGTGAACAGAGCCCATTGAAAGAATTGAGAGTTTGAAGTGTAGTGGCTTGTCGTTGGCTGAGTTGTGACAGTCTCGCATTGGCTGAGCTCTTGCTGGGCAAGAAGAAGTCTTTCTTTATCCTGTTGGGCTCTGCCATTATCATAGGGCATGAGAGCTCTCCCTTCTGGCCTCCCAACTCCATTTTAAATGAGGTTTCTGTTCATTTATTTTCACACTAACAACCTCCCACATGATGCTGATGCTACCGGTCCACGGACCACACTTCCAGTGGCAAAAGTTAGAGCATCAGCACCACTTGGAAGTTTATTAGGAATATAGAATCTCAGACCCTGCCCCAGACCTACTGAGTCATAATCTTCATTTGAACAAGATCCCCAAGTGGTTCATTTGCACATTAAAATTTAAGAGACACTGTTCTAGGCAGTAATTCTCACCCTTGATGACATAGTAGAACCACCTGAATAGCTTAAAAAAATATGATGCCTGGACTCCACTCCAATTAAATCAGAATCTCAGAGAATGGGGCCTGGACATTGTTAGGTTTTAAAAGCTGCACAGATGACATTAATGTGCAGCCATGAATGAATACCAGTGGTCTAAAGAAAAGACTGGAGATGAACAGTTGAAATTTTTGAGGCTTTTAGTAAAATAATTACCTCCAGGATATGGGATGAGAGTAAAAGACGTCAACTAGGAACTTGGTGTTTCTGGATATGGAGTCAATGGTTAACCAAGCAGTCAAACTCTCGAAAAAGACACCAAAGGGAATTATGGGACTACTGTCTGTACGAAGAGACTACAACTCCTTGTGTGTTTGACGTCATTCTTCTTGGAATGGGGTTGTAGCTTTCAGTGTTTACTGAAAATTCTTTCTAAGTCTAGGGTTCTTATATTGTTATGTGCCGCACTATAGAAGTAGACCCATGGAGCTGGAAGTGATCTTAGTGATTATCTAGTCTAACTACTTCATTTATAGATGGGGAAACTGAGGCTCAGAGAGGGCAATTCACTCACCATAGAAGGCAGCACGGTGTATTGGAGGTAACAGACCTAGTTCAACTCACAGCTCTTACACCTCCTCTGGAGTCATCCTTTTGTTCTAAGAACAGGTTAGAAATTACAGCCAGCACCGCCAGAAGTCTAGAAGTACAATGATCAGAATGCCTCCACGGAAATTTTGCTAAGTGGTTACTGAGTATATAAAATACTATATTGAGTATGGTGCTGAGTATATAAAACATATATACTATTTTATATGATGAATATATATATATTCATCATTCAACAACTGTTTACTGAGCCTCTGCCAAGTGGCTCCAGGAACTTAGAAGACATCATTAAAAGTAGTTATTTTGTCACGCTACAATTAATTTGTACAATTACTTAATAGAGCCCAGATCTCCTGATTTCCACTTCAGTGTTTATATAACTGCATGTCATATCGCCCTCCTTGGCAGAGGAAAATGGCCAGGAAAGTGGGATTGGGATCTTGATTCCGGGCTGATTACATGCTCTCTGCAAAAAAACTGAGGCTTAAGAGCCGAAATCGACATTGGAAATCATTAGTAACTGAAAGCTCCTCCCAGTTTTTCCTCCTTTCTCTGAAAATAGAACTACTTAAAGAGAGAGAGAGAGAGAGAAATAAAGGAAAGAAAAGAAAAGGCACACTGTTTGATGTACTGTATGTTGGAGAGCTCTGGAAAAATTTATAATGTGTTCTGTCTCAGAGACAAAATTTTCCAAAAGGACATTTGTACTATTTTCTTCCAAGAGTCTGCATCCTGTTATACTGTGGAAGAAGTGACCTCATGGTGTTTGTATTTGTCTCTCTCACAAAACCTCTTTTATAGTATTAATGCATGTGCAGATCTTCGGATATGTAATGCATGAGGCTCTGACTTGGGCATGTCATTCAAAGAACATGCTGCTACTTTCATAATGGCGTCATTTTGTTTTATAGTGGCAGAGGGGCTGAGAAGGGAAGAACTGGATAGGAAGAAGTTCCATGCCAAGTTACTTGGAAAATATATGCCACAGCAGTCGAGGGAACCTAATAAAGTGAAAGAATAAACTAGTGATACACGTTATTAGTCTCAGGGGAACTGATGGTAATCACTATAATCCTTTACAGCCTATTAGAATTATAAGGTGATGGCTTACACATTACCTCATTTGTACAATACTTTACAGTTTATAAAGTACTTCCTCATAGATCATCTTGGTTATTTCTTCCAACATCCATGTGAGTTATGCAAGACCAAAATTATCCCAAATTTATAGATTTAAAAAACTTAAGCTTTGAAAGAAATAAAAATATGTAAATTCTTTTACATAGAATTTGACAACATCAAAAACTCTTTTATATACATGAATTCATTTGATTTCCACAACAAATACCAGTAGTAAATAAAATTATTATTAATCTCATTTTTCATATAAGGAAACCAAGAGACAGAGAGAGTGAATGACTTACCCCAGATTTCACAACAAATTAAGTGGTAGAGAAATTAGATCCAGAATGACTCCTTAAAAAATACTCTTGCCACTACATAAAACTTGCTCTTTATAGAGCATGGGCTTTGGAGTCAGCCAGACTTGGGTATAATTCTTGGCTCTTACACAGCTGGATTGTAGGATGAAGTCCGAGAAACCACTTAACCCCGATAAACACAGCTTTCTAATCAGTAAAATAGGAGACGTAATCCCTACCTCATGGGATTACCTCGAGGAAAAAATGAGCTAATGTTGGTAAAATGTTTAGCAGAGTGCTTGACACAGAAAGAACTATTATTGTAATAAATTTTATCTCTGGCCCCTGTTGGTACCCGAGCCCACTCTATTCAACTGTAGTCCCACCGGTGCTGCTCAATAGTTTTGGAAAACATCATTTGTTTTTTCTCGCTGAAACCGGGACTCCTTTCGGAGCAGCGCAGGGAGATCTGCACTAATCTCTGGAACAGAAGTTAAGATTTGGAATGCCAATGCTTCCATCTCCCTGCTTTCATGTCTCCCAGAACCCATGCAAGCCCTCTAGTTTCTAGCCTCTGTTCCCAGCCGGAGGTCTGACTGAGCAGGATAAAGTGAGAACTACACTCAGAAGGAAAATAAACTGGGGCTCTGTCCGCACATCTGGTTAAAAATTCCAGAGCCCAGGACCCCACACTAAGAGGCGCCTTCTCACTCGACGGGACTCTCGTCAACCTCGGCTGTCTCTACTGCACCTCTAAGAAATCAAGCACCTATTAAGGCGAGTGTGAGACAAAGCAGCCGCTATAGGCAGGGAATAATTTAGGTGAGTGGAGATCAGCCCTGATCAGTCACTTCTTAAACTCGCTGCTCATTCTCATTGGGGACGGATACTTACAGGGACTCGGTGCTATATTGCGCCAGAGTGATCTTCATGACTTGGCCTGACATAGACCTCGCAGCCCACCTCCTGCGCTATTTGAGTTCTCCAAATGCACCTTGCCTCTCGCGTTTTAGTGCTCTTGCAGAAGTTGTTCTTTTTACGAAGATTTCTCACTCATTCTCTGAACTATTGTTGCAAGGTGAGTTGTTATTCTTCTTAAAGATGTAGCTCAAGTAGCTCTTTTAAGAAATGTCTCCTGGTTGCCTCTGTTCCTGAGAAGCTGTCTGGGGTAAAATTGGCGATTTTATCTTTGGTCTCACCACCTCTATTACAGACTTTAAATACTGTATATGTATTTAATGTTCACACGTCTATTTCCTTCACATTCTCTGAGATCACTAGGGGTAATTTTTTCTGTTGGTTTATGAAATCCAGTGCTGGCACATGGTAGGAATTTAGTAACGTTTTTGAGAGGCAGTGTGGAAGTTTTTGAATCTTAATCTTTTTTATATGCTGGACACCACCGGCTATCTCGGACCTCCAGTACTTCTGTGATTTTTTGTTATAATTCATAGTTTTAGATGAAGAAAATGTTAAGTTTTAGATGAAGATTAGTATGAAAATGACAGTTTCTTCTGATCCAGGTTAATAGATCCCTTGAATTCTATCCCCACATCTTTGATTAAGAATCCCTAGAAAGTATGAGATTTAGAATCAGAGTGAGATTCAAATATCAGTATCGGTCTGCACTAAGTAAATTTGAACTTTCTGAGATTCTGTTTCTGATTGTTATAATATCTACCTGTGTATGAGGTGGTGTGAGAAAAACAGACAGTCCATATAATGACATCTAGTGCATGACCACTCCTAAATAAATGCTGATATCGTTAGTTTATTGAGACTTCATGGAATGAGAGAAGCCCAAATTACCCTGGATTTGAATCCCAGTCTTGCCTCTCGTTACTTATGTGACTTGGGCCTCTTTTAAATGTCAGTTTACTCATCTGGAATACGGGGCTAATAATACCTGCTATGAAGCCCTTTTGTAACAAGTAATACAGCAAGAAATGTGCTAGCATGGGCCTGGAAAATAGGAAATGCTCAATAAACAGTGAATTGAATGAACGAGTGCCTGACATTTTTAAATACAATTAATTCCACTTCTTTGGGTTAAACAAATTTTAGTCCCTAACGAAATGAAAAATTCTCAAAAAGATGGTTCTGATTTTATCTACTCATTCAAAATCATTTAAAGTTATGACAATTTATTGATTATTTTAAAAAAGAAAGTTACAATTTAAAGATGATGTCAGCTCTCCTTTTTTTTTTTTTTACAAACATCTTTTTACCAGATGCTGATATTTTTCTGAAAAAGTCTGAAGAAGGGAGCTGGTTAAATAAGCAAAACGTATTTCAGTTAAAAGATCAATACAATTACAAGAAAAAATTTTAAATGAACAGAAATAATTACTTATTTCTTAGTAAACTCTATTTTTATGTATAGAAACATTTTTTAACATATTATGTAGGGACACATAATTAAAATAATGGACATAAATACAAGTAAATATGAAATACTTTGAAAAAGCAGCTAATAAAATATCTAAATATTTAACTAATGCACGGACTAAATATTTATTGAACACAGATGCCAGTAACATATGGAGAAGTGGGGCCAGTTAGAGTCTGCAATGTGATTGCATGGAAGAGAAGCCCAATTTCTCATCCACACCACAGATTTGCACTTTGATTAAGTGCTGACTACTGCATTTCCGCCTAGCTGCCCATCAATGCTCTGGTTTCCAAGGCCAGAGTGGATGCATGTGTCGCACGTGAGCTGCACAACTCTGGCCACCCCAGAGAGCTCTTCTTAAGTCTCTAGCTGGTGTTTAACGTGAGAGTAAAACATTAACAGATGCTGTGTCTTAACTTTGCCTGCTGCCTTACTGTCTTCTCTGGTTGGTCCCTCTTGGCCAATGATCATCTGACTCTCACCTTGGAAAGCTGCCTGGTGGAGTAAAGGGAGGGAGGGAGGGGGAGAGGAGAGAGAGAGCAATAGAGAGAGAGGAAAAGGGGGAGGAGAAGGAGGGAGAAAGAAAACCATCTTGTGTTGTGCTGGGAATTGAGATATCTGGATTGTAGTTCCGCTGCAGCCGTTAGCTTGCTGTGGGAACTTGGGAAAGATACTTCCCCTGTCTGTGCCTCAGTTTGCTCATCTAGAAGATGAAGAAATGAGAATAGATGGCCTAAAAGCCCTTCTAGAGCTAGCAGTGGTATGCGGTGCTTAAATTGCAGTCTTTAATTACCAACTATCCTATACAGTTATAGCCTTACCAAAACAGTAGAACCTCTATAATAAGACTAACCTGGGCATTTGGATAGATAAGTTTTATTATTCCATCAGTAAAAGGAAGGGGGAAACTAATAACGTGTTTACTACCTGTCATTCGCTTTCATGCAGTCCTCATTTTAAGGTAGACTCCCCATTTTAGAGAAGAGTAAAATTCAATTCAAGAGGTAGATAACTTGACCAGGTCAGGATATTAATTAGCAAAGTCAGGATTTGATTCCTTCTCTTTATTTAGTCATTCCTTCAATAAGTAATATTGTTGGGCACCATGCCAGGCACTGGATTAGGTGTAGGAAGAACAGGGAATGGTGTCTCCAGAGATTATATTTCTTTCCCTACTGCACCAAAGTTACACTCTTGCCAGAATATCTTGAGAATGTCAAGGAAGCAGATAATTTAAATTTTCCAAAATACATGAAATATTTGAGAAAAGAGACCTTCACGTCGTGTTAGAGCAGGCTCTGACTCTTCCCATTTTACGTTTAAAATATGAACTTCATAATGAGGAAAAAGAGACTCTATTAATCTCATCTCTATAAACACACAGCATACATATATTTCTCTTTTTTTTTAAGAAGGAAAAACACTAATGCTCACAATTTTCACTATAAAATTGTGGAATATAAAGAGCATTTTTAGAAAAAAATAAATTCTCTCATATAAAAGGCAAATATAGATACTTAAGAAAAAGATTAATTTGATAACTAAAATGAATAATTAGAGAATATTAAGATAAAAAATTTATCACAGGCACATCTTATTACTGAGTGTATTCCACGTACTTGACATTAAGCTATGTGCTATGGCAGGTAAAAAACTCAAAAGAATCCAGATCCTACCAAAGTGAGTGCAAGCCTCCGCAAGTTCTGTTGATTTCTTCCAGAATTGCTGCTGCCGTTACTACTACAACTATTAAAAACAATAATTCACATTTATTGGGGTCTTACTAATTTGTTAGACACGGTGTTAAGTGCTTTGAAAGTGTTACACTATTAATCTTCTCAATGACTCTTTGACGTAGGCTTGTCATCATTTGCATTTTATAGATGAGAAAGTCTGAGAATTAGAAATGCTAAGTAACTTGCATAAAGACACACAGAGAAAAAGTGGTAAAGCTGATACTCAAAGGCAGATTCTTCGGAGTCCAACGTTAATGCTCTTAATATCTAATCTAATACTCATTTAAAGATCTCAAGCCTAAGTAATTAACAAATAGGTGAAATTGTTAATACCATAAAAATCAAGATCTGAGGTGATTTGGGACAAAGAAAATGAGTTAAGATTCAAATGTATTCACTTTTTTTTTTTTTTTTTGGTGAGGAAGATCAGCCCTGAGCTAACATCCATGCTAATCCTCCTCATTTTTTTTTTTTTTTGCTGAGGAGGACCAGCTCTGAGCTAACATCTATTGCCAATCCTCCTCCTTTTTTTTTCCCCAAAGCCCCACTAGATAGTTGTATGTCGTAGTTGCACATCCTTCTAGTTGCTGTATGTGGGACGCGGCCTCAGCATGGTCGGAGAAGCGGTGCGTTGGTGAGCACTCGGGATCCCAAGCCGGGCCTCCAGTAGCAGAGTGCGTGCACTTAACCCCTAAGCCAGGGGCCGGCCCAAATGTATTCACTTTTAGGTGACACTAAGACATGTAAGTGGACATCCAATGGGATTTCAGCATGAAAAGAGTTTAGACCTGCTCTTGCTAAAAAGTCAGGCAAAGATATGGCCCTAGGCAAGGCTTAGAGGACAGTGTGGAGGAACTCTGAAGCTAATTATGGTAGGAGAGATGGGAGAACTACCTAAGCACCCACAGAGAAGCTAGGACTTCTAAGACATTAAGGAGACCTCTGGGTAGATTTCATGGTCTCATCTACCTAGAAACATAGTGTAGCAGTTCAATATTTGTGCAAAGACTGAGAGGCTAGTATATGAGGTGACGTTGTATTTCAGAAAGTAAAGCCTTGGGATCCTCCATTATATTAGGTAAGATGGAGTCTGAGAGATTCTAGCAGGATTTCTTTTTCAAACTTTTTTGACTGTGATCCACAGTAAAAAATGCATTTTTATCACAACCCAGTACAATATTCATATAGATGCATATATTTAGCTGACACAGATATCTCATGGAAGGAATATTTGCCCTCACTATGGACATTGCACTATGCTGTTTTTCCAGTACATTACATTTCATTTTTTATATTGCTGGATGCAATTAACTAAATTGCTAATGGGATACAACTTGCTGCTTGAAAAGTATTGACCAAGAGGTCCCTGGGGAGGTAAATGCTAACAACCTGTGTGCCCTAGAGGAAGAGAATTATTCAGGTAGCCTATGGGACATGTTGGTCCATTATTAAAAATACGAGACTTGAGGATGAAAGTGAGTTCATAGTCATAAATGCAGTTTGGGGGTTCTGGATACAGAAATGATGGTTGAAACTCTGCAATAGATAAGTTTTTCAGAGGGAGAAAAGCAAAAACAACAGAACAAAGTAGAAGATCAAAAATTGAACTCTATAGAATACTCACAGTTCTGCAGTAGAGTAAGGAAGAGGAATTAGAGAAAGAACAAAAAACATGTTTATATAAGAACTTTAATAAAGTATAATTTATGACAATTGTTTTGGGTCAGGGATCATTGATTTATTTTATATTGACTTTTTTGATCAATGTTGTTGCCAGTATATGCTGGTGTGTTGTGGACTATAAAATAATTTATTCTCATCAGGGTTGTGAATCAGTTTCTTGTCTGTTTATACAAGTCTAGGAAAGATGGCTTATTCTGCCATCTAGTGGTCTGTTTTATTATGCTATCAACTCTAATGGTGAGTACTCGGCTGAAAAACAACAAAACCAAATTTACCCAAAGATACATTTTCCTTATGATATATCCTATGTGACTATTGGAGGCAAGTCAATTGAGCTAGAAATATCAAAATGTGAAGTAGGCTCTCCTCTTAAAGTTGAGATTGGGCACCTTTCAAAATATTTCTTTTTGTAAAATTCTAGGAAAAAACATAAATTAACTGGGAATAAGCCTAACATGAAATGAACCAGGCATTTATGAAGAAAATTATAGAACCCCACCAAGGAACACAGAAGAATGAAAAGGTATACTGTGCCTATTGAAGGAAGATGCATTATTATAAATATGCATACTCTTCCCGAATTTAGCTATACGTTCAATAAAATCCCAGGCAAAATCCCCCCAAATTTTTATTTTTTTGTATATTGGAACATTGCAAATTGGTTCTAATGTTTAAGTGAAAGATAAAATGTGAAACAATGATGACAACAAAAATGTAAGATAAAAGGAATTGCTCAAGATATAAAAAGTATCAGAAAATAATAGTCATTAAAAGATGTAAAACTAGGGGCTGGCCCCGTGGCGTAGCAGTTAAGTGAGCGTGCTCAGCTGCTGGCAGCCTAGGTTCGGATCCCAGGCATGCACCGATGCACTGCTCGTCAGGCCATGCTGTGGCGGCATCCCATATAAGGTGGAGGAAGATGGGCACAAATGTTAGCCCAGGGCCAGTCTTCCTCAGCTAAAAAAGAGGAGGATTGACATGGATGTTAGCTCAGGTCTGATCTTCCTCATAAAAAAAAAAGAAGATGTAAAACTATACAGAAATAGATATGTAAGCCAACTGAATAGCACACAGACTCCACAAACAGAATGGTGAAAAATATTGAAATTCAGCTTATAATTAAAGTGACATTTCAAATTGGTAGGAAAAAAAGAGAGCATGTATTGAATGAATGGTGATGCCAAAATGTGTTATGCGTTTGGAAAAAAATAGTTATTTTCAACTTCAAGCCATATACCAGTTTAAATTCCTTATGGCTTAGAGAGGTAAATGTGAAAAATAAAACTATAAAAATGTTAAGGAGAAAATGCAGGATAATTTTTATAACCATATGGTGGGGAAAATCTAAGCAAAATACAACCCCAGAGCCATAAAGAAAAGATTTGACACCCTTGACTATATAAAAATTTTCTATTTGTCTGTGATGAAAGTCATCATAAACAAAGTTAAATAACAAGTGATAGACCAGAAATTACATTCAGAATATAAAGGTGCTTTTACATCTGCACATCAATAAGAAAACAAGTCAATAGAAAATGGGCAAGTGATTTGGACCTGGGTTCACTTGAAAAAATACAAATGGCCAATACACTGATAGAAAGATGCTCAAACTTAACACTGATCAGAAGACTGCAAATTAAGATCAGAAAAAATATTTGCATATTTTTCTTAAGTTTGGTAATATCAAGAACGTGTAATAATGTGGGAAACAGGCACTCTCAAACGCTCTTGAAGAGTGATAAATTGGTGAAACAGTTTTGGAAGGCAGTTTGGCAGAATCTATAAAATTTTTAAATGCACATATTTTTGACATAGCAATTCTACTTCTGAATCAATCCTCAGGAAATATCCACATGTGCACAAAGATATATGTTCATGGCTTATTTTTTTCAAATAATAGTGAAAAATGGGAAACACGTTAAGGTGAAATAACTTTCTTGACTTCCTTTCCAAAACATCATGCTCTCCTGGCTTTCTCCTTCCCTCAATGGCCACTCAGCCTGGATCTCCTTTCTTGGTTCCTCCTCATCTCCCACACCTCCTCATTTTGCAGTTCCCAGGACTCAGTCCTGAGATCTCTTCTCCATCTATACTCACTTCCTTGGTGACCTCCTCTGGTCTCTTGGCTCTCTGATTCGACATTTGCTACTCTCCACTTGACAATTTATATTTCTAGCTCAGCTTCCTTCTCTAACCTCCAGGCTCATGCATCTACCTGCTGTTGACATCTCCTTTTCCATATCTAATATGCATCTCACATATAATTTGAAAAACAAACTTTTGATCTCCTCTTCCAAACCTGTTCTCACCTTAGTCTTCTAGATCTCAGTAAATAGAAACTTGATCATTCCAGTAGCTCAGGCCCAATCCTAGGGGTCATATTTGAAATCACTTTCACTCATATCCTCCATCCAATTTGTCAGCAATTCCTACAACTCTATTATTGGCTGGACTTTCAAGATATGTCAAGAACGCAATCATCTCTCACCTTCTCCATTCTTACTACTCTGTTCTGAGCCACTATCATCTCTTACCTAAAGTACTGAAACAGCTTCCTTACTAGTCTCCTGACGTCTGCCCTTATCCCCTGGGGTCTGGTTTTTTTTTTGGTGAGGAAGATTCGCCCTAAGCTAACATCTGTTGCCAATCCTCCTCTGTTTTCTGAGGAAGATTGGCCCTGGGCTAACATCCATGCCCATCTTCCTCTACTTTATATGTGGGATGCCTGCCATAGCGTGGTTTGGTAAGCGGTAGGCAGGTCTGCATGCAGGATCTGAACCTGCAAAACCCAGGCTTCCCAAGCCGAGGGCGGGAACTTAACCACTAGCCACCGGGCCGGCCCACCCCTGTGGTCTGCTTTCAATAGAGCAGGTAGAGTGATTCTCTTAAAATGCAAGTCAGATCCCGTCTCTCTCTTGCTTAGAATTCTCCACTGGCTTCCCATCTCACTCATAGTAAAAGCAAGCATTTTTACAATAACTTTTAAATCTTAACATCATTTTTATTCCTCACTACTCTGCTCCCAAAGCTCCCTCCCTTTACCTTTCTCATCTCACCTACCAACACTCTCATCTGGCTCCCTCTGCTTGAGACACTCCGGCCTCCTTTCAACACTAAACCCTCCACAACAAAACCTTGGCGTCGGACCTATACACTTACTATTCCCTCTGCCTGAATTTCATCACTTATTCCCTCACCTATTTCAAGGCTTTACTCAGATGTCATCTTCTCATTGACCCTTTCCCGACCAGCCTATTTAAAATTGCACACATCGTCGTTACTCTCTGACAGTGTAGAGTGTATTTTCTGCCTTCTCCACCTGGATTGTTTTTTGACTGGGTTTTTTTGTTTGGTTAGTTGGATGATTTTGTTTATTATTTTCCCCTGATAGACCTCCAGCTCTTAAAACAGTTGTCTGGCACGCAGTAGGCGCTCAGTAAGTATCTGCTGAGTGAAGGAATGATGGAAATCCACCAGTAGGAGGGTATTATAAGACAATGATCTTTAAAATTTTTGTTCAGGTATTCCTCAAAAGAATTTTGAGGGGCCGGCTGGTGGCGTAGCAGTTAAGTTCCCACGTTCTGCTTTGGCGGCCCTGAGTTCTCCAGTTCGGATCCTGGGCATGGGCCTACTCACCGCTCGTCAGCCATGCTGAGGCAACGTCCCATATAGAAGAACTAGAAAACCTACAAGTAGGATATACAACTATGTACTGGGGCTTTGAGGAGAAAAAAAAAAGAAAAAGAAGATTGGCAACAGATGCTAGCTCAGGGCCAGTCTTCCTCAAAGAAAAAAAAACGAGTATTGTAGCCTTAAAAGAAAAAAGAATTTTGAGAAACTATGACATCAGCTTCATTTTAATCATAATTCAACTTTATTTTAATCATAACTTTTTTTTTGCAAAAGATGTGATTTTCAATGTTTTTCGTATTGTGTGCATGCTTTAAATATATTTTCATCCAAATCTAGGTGCTGTAGATTTACTTACTCAATTTATGGAAAATGTCTGCCATATAATCCAAGTAGCAAAGATAGTTGACATATCTGTGTCAAAAATATTTGACTTCATTTTCAATTCAAATAGACGTATAAATAGTGTTCCAGGGACAACTGTCTCACTTCTGAGATCCAATTCTAAGCTATTCCAATTGCCTGAATGAAATCAGTTACCTCTCAATATGTTAAAACTTCCTGTGCTTTGTTCTTCCTGTCCCCTTCCCTCAGAATCTATGCATTCTCCAGCTGTCTTTTGATTTGTACCCCAAATTCTTTGATATCTTGAACAATTGCATCATGGTAAATAATAGGGAGCCGGCCCCGGTGGTCTAGTAGTTAACATTTGGCTCTCACTGCCTAGGTTCGTTTCTCAGTCAGGGAACCACACCACATGTCTGTCGGTTGTGATACCGTGGTGGCTGCGTGTTGCTGTGGCGCTGAAACCTATGTCATTTAAAATATCAGCAGGTATTTAAAATACCAGCAGGATCGCCCATGGTGGATGGGTTTCATCAGAACTTCCAGACGAGACAGATTAGGAAGAAAAACCTGGCCACCCGCTCCCAAAAAGCTGGCCATGAAAACCCTGTGAATAGCAGTGGAGCATTGTCCAGTACGGTGCTGGAAGGTGGGAGCAGGGTTCTGCTCTGCTGTACACAGGGTCGCTAGGAGTCAGAATTCACTCGATGGCACTAACAACAAAAATAATAAGAATTGGCGAGAGGTATATTTTTCTGCTTTTAAATGGAAGAATGATGGTTGACTGACTGTGAAAGCGGAGGGAGGAGAGGAGACCAATCAGACCACAGGAGCATTCTCAGGCAAATCAATTTTAGGGAAAAGTTCATTTGAAAATAAGTTGAAGATCTGTAAATCAATTCCTTTCTCCATTCTAATATGTCCCTGGAAAGTCTATGAGCAACCCTGTGTACTCAGGCACTCATATCCCATTCCAAAGATAAATTATACTGTGAAATTCTGTGTAATAGTAATTAATAATTAAAAAAAGTATACTGATATGAAATGATGCAGAAATTTCCAAGAAATAATTTTAATTGAAAAAAGAAAGTTGCATAACAATGCCTCACATTTACCTTTGAAATATATATTTAATTTTTTTTGTGTATATGTGTCACTTCATAGAAGGGGATTGCAAGAATGCATATGAAGCCATTCATAATGGGTAACTCTGAGGAGGGATGGAGGAGTGGTGGCTGGGGGACATGGAACAAGAGATTCACATTTTGCTCAGCTAACGTTGTACACTTAAATTATTTTTAAAAATTTTATATATTACTTAAGAAAAAATAATTAAGATTAAAAATTAATTAAGAAAAACACTAACAGACTCTGATATTATAATGCTGATATAATCTTAAAAAAATTTTTTTCTTAGAGCACTTTGTAAATGCTATAGAATATTACCAATAGCTTTACAAAAATAAAAATTAGTTACAACAAACTCCTACTTCCCTTTTCCCTTCTTACACTGATATTTTCCTATCCTATACCCTTGACAGTCACTTTCAGCCTTCTTCACATGTGCTCTGTTATAGCTTTCTATGCCTATATGTTTTCCTCGCTAGGTGGTATGTTCCTTAAATGGCTATACCATTTTCAACTTTGCAATCCCCATACCTTACACAGTGCTGGGATATAGTAAGCTTCCAATGACATTTTGAATGAATTAATGAATGAATAAATGAATGGAAGTGAATAGTCTGTCCCTTTGTTCTCCTTTTTATCTCACTAATTTAAAAACAAATAAATTTTTTCAAATAAAATCTTACATGCCTAAAGATCTCTTCTATAGAGATTGGACAGTAAGTTCTAGACATTTAACACATTTACAGACATTATCTCATTTTTCTTCCCCATTTTGTGGTGAAGAACCATGGGTAGAATATAGACTCAGCTTACACATAGAGAAGTAGAATCCCACTTCTGTCTTTCTCAAGACAGAAAACTTCTTTCTAAATGAACAGCCACAGACACTGTGACCATAAGGTTATAAATGTTGACCTAGCAGCATGAAGAACCATGGGTAACTTTAATACTTAACCAACAGCTCTTCTAATAGCGTACTACAATATTTGAGATTTAAAAGGTATTTTAAAAAAAGTCTGAAACTGGACATTCCTTCTTTAGTAACTTAGATATAATTTATTAAATCATATTTTAGAAGATTTCTTAAAGATCATTTAAAGTAGCCCTTAGCTAGTTCTTGAAATTCTTGAAAAAAATACCAGAGAGAGGCATCTCAGCAGACATATCTGTCAAAGGGAAAAGGAGAATGGTTATTTTTATGACATGGACATGTATTTATGTGAGCACATTTATCAAAGTAAAAGCAAAATGGAAATTTACAAAAGCAGAGAAAATTTTTATTTGTGTTTGTGTTCTATAGTGGTTTTTGTATTGAATATTAGTAGCCATAGCAGTTAAAACAATAGCGATGAAGCCAAATAACAAAATTAAGCAGGAAAATGGTATGAGATTTCAATACATTTCTTCATGCCTCCCTCAGAGATATGGAACTTTTGCTGACTAGAAGCAATAAAGCCATTTCTGGGTTATAAAGAAATTGCTACAAATCTTTATAAGGTGCAGCGTTAACACAATATTCTAGGTATCTAATTAGTATTGTATTTTCCACACTTATTTCAGGCCTATCCATACAGAAATGTAGTATTTTCAGAGACAGAAGTGATTAGAAGGTGGACCAATATGCCCTCAGTAAAGTCCAGAACCCCTAGACCAACAGGTGTGGTCCATTTCAAAAACAGTATTATAGTTTTTCTCAAAAAAAAAAAAAAAAGACTGCATAACTCAATTGAAACATAATAAGAAATTCCAAATTTTCCATCAATATATTTTCTTACACAAAGAGAAAAGATGCAACAGGAGAAGCCAGAAAATTTAGAGGAAAAAATTAGATATATGACAACTAAATACCATAAATTTAACTAAATGTTTTACACATTAATCAGCTGTTCAGACTAAGGTCTGAGTAAAATATTAAGGTCAGAGATATATTTTTCCGGTAATCAGTTGGGGAGAAAAATAGATCTAGGGAAATCCAGTCATGCTTTATAAATTCTAAAACCAGACTTAAGTGGACTTCCTTCAAAAAAGAATGAGGAAGAAGAAAAAACAAAACAAAAAATGAAGAAGCACCTCACAGGAACCATAAAAATATTCTTCAACATAAAGCAAGCAAATAGCTACTGAGTTGCTCAGACTTCTCTTTGGAGATCACTGATGCAATATATCACATCAATTCAACTGAGGATACAATAATATTCACCTCAATTGTTGCTGAAAGGACATATATTAAATATAATTCTTATTTCTGATAAAATCTTTTAGAAATCTAAGCAATTCTTTTCCAGTCCAAGAGAGCAGATGGAAAATATGATAAAATATCTCCCCTCCACACAAAACTCATTAAAATGATATATACATATATATTTTTTAATGAAAAAGTTCTTAGCCACACTCAAAAACAAGTAAAAGAACTCTTCATGAACCAGAATTGGAGAGGCATTTCCAACAGAGTAAAGCAAACTGAACACCACCACGAAGTCTGCTGCTTTACTGTCATGAAGCTGGAACTAGGGCTGTGTTGTTTAGAAGCAAATTCTGAGGCTCTTCTGCCTAGCAGACAAGTCTACAGTTAAGCCATCTTCAAGGTTAGTATCTGTACAAATGTGAAGCCATTTCACTAAGGGAAATTCCCACCACAGGATGTGAAAAAAATTCTTCTGTGAACAACCAAGAGTCACAAAACAGCTAAGTAATACCAACAACTTTATGGAACCACAATAAACTCAACCACCAAAAGAAGCTACAACCAAGGAAGTAGAGATAACAATGCAGCCTAAAAACGATTTTAAAGTGATATATTTAATAATCTCAAAGAGCCAAAGGAAGTAACTTCTTCCGAAAACTTACTTCAAAAAGCAAGAACCAAACATTTTGATAAAGAACAAGTGGTTATAAAGAACAAGTTAAGAGTTCTAGAAATTAAAAAATTTATTTTAATTAAAAGAAACTCACTAGAGAGACTGAAAAAATGTGCTAGAAAACTGAGTTGATAAAATTCCATGAATATTTCCAAAAATACTGAAAATATTAAAGAAAAATTAAAAGCCAAGAATAGGTCCAGAATCCTAATATTCAGCTAAAAGAAGCCAGAAGGAAAGAATAGAGAGAATGAAGGGGAGATAATGTTTGAAGAAATATGGCCAAGAGTTTTTCAAAAGTGGAGAAAAACTTGACTCCTAAGATTAAAGGGCCCTCTAATTGCCAAGCAGGATTAAAACATAAACATAAGAACAAACACCCATAACTAGAAACAGCAAAATGAAACCTAAGAAAATAATAGAAACAAATTAACTTCTAAAGAGAAACTTTATACAGAAAAGAAAAATAAGCTACAAAGAAATGAGAGAGAGAATAACATCAGTAATACTGTATTCAATAAGACAAGGTAGGAATATCTTCATATTATTAAGACAAAATAATCTTGAATAGAATTCTACACCCAGCTAACCAATATTAGCTGGATAAATAATTTTAGACACATAAGGATTTATAAAGTTTATGATCCCCTGATCCTCTCTGAAAGGGCTAGTAACAGATCTAGCCTACCAAGAATGAAAATTAACTTAATAGTAAATACTAAGATGTAAGATTGAATCATAAGCATAGAAATCAGTAAACAAGATTAGTAAATCTAAGTACTGTCGTTAAAAATTAGCTTTAAATGATGAGAGAAGTAAACTTTTAGATTTTATCAGCTAGTGATAAGTAAGATTTTGTTAAAATGATTTTAAATGTGTATGTCAAATACTTAAGATTAGTTACTAGAAGATTGAAAATAAAGCGTTTATTTTTCAAAAAAAGGAAAAATGAAAAGAAACACTAGATTAATCCAATAGAAAGCTACAAAGAAAAAATATAAGCTGGGAGAGAAAACATGGCAATTCATAGGTGGTGGTGTTTTTTTTCCCTATATCAAAGTTTTAAATTTTGAAGCAAATATCAATCCTGCATTTATTTTTGTCCCTGTTTAGGAAGATTTTTCTGCCCTAGGTCTATGCTATATTTTGCTATAATTTCTTCTTATAACTTGCATTTTTCTTGTTGTTGTTGCCATTTGGGTATTATTTCCATCTGGAATTTGTTTTTTAATACTAAACTAAGTATGAATCTATTTTTTCCCACAAAGATAATCAATTTTTTGAATACTCCACTCTTTCTCCACTGATTTAAAATGATAATGAATGAGTCCTTTTCTGACCTCTCTATTGCATTTCATTGATCTATTTGCTTTTTTCTTATAGAATGATCAGACTATTCTAATTACTATTCCTTTAAAATATATCTTAAAAATTTCTTTACTTATCTTTCAAAACTACTTCTGCTTTTACTATTACGAGATAGAGGAGGATCTACTAAACATGAAAGTAATAAATTAGCAAGTAAAAAT
The DNA here is from genome assembly GCF_057802395.1 of Ceratotherium simum simum. NCBI lineage: Eukaryota > Metazoa > Chordata > Mammalia > Perissodactyla > Rhinocerotidae > Ceratotherium > Ceratotherium simum. The sequence continues at coordinate 33,543,431 of NC_141914.1, read as the reverse complement.
ATCATTAAATTTGGATAGGTAATTGAAATATTGGTATCAAAACTTCATAGATGGTATTAAAAAGAAAAACACAAAAACACAGCCTAGGAATATTTGCAATGCATAGGACAGATGATATGTTAATATAATCAACATACGAAAAACTTTCGTATCAATAAGAAATACTCTAACTCTCCAACTGACCAATAAGCAAAAGACACCAATTCACAAAAAAGAAATATGAATGAGCAATTAAGCATATGAAGCAAAATATCAATCTCCCTAATAATCAAAATTCAATAAAAATGAAAAAATCGTTTTTAAGCCAAAACATTGGAAACAATTTAAACTAGTACTGAAGAAAATTATCCTGTAAATGTGATCAGAATTTAAACAATGGAATTTATTTATCATCAATTATAAGATTTAAAGTGGGAAAATATCTAAATTGTTTAAAGATATTGTGAAACATTGGTATAATAGAACACTGCATCCTCAATAAACTAATAAATTTAAAGAACATTTAATAACATAGTGAAATTATCAGGACATAATATTAATGAAAAAAGCAAGATTTAAATTGAAAATAATATTATTTCAATTTTATTTTTAAAATATAATAATAACAGTAACTATTTACTTGAGACAAATGGGGAAAGAGTCATTGCTTCATGCGCCTGTATATGTGGATCTTTCTGTCTCACACACACACACGTCCCCCTCTAACACTGACTTCCTGTCCCATACTATCCTATTCCATATCTTTACCTCCTCTAATTGCGACAGAGAAAGCTTTGAATAAGAGCAATCATTCTGAGGTCCTTATGCTGAGGATTTGATCTAATGTCTCTCTTTCTGAAAAATAATCAGGTCTAATTCCAACATAGCTCACATTCCTGTTCATCTCAACACTAAGGTGTTTTCTCAGGATCTGTTTTCTAGGAAACTCCGGTGAAGACAGGTGTTTTCCCTGCCTCCCCTTAAAAACCATCACTTAAAGATTTCTGCTTTCTTCTTCAGAAGATCCACCTGCTCTCAGGCTCATATCACCTGACTGCGTTTTTCACAAGGCTTCCACAAGACTCCCATCTCCTGGCCTTGTTCATTGAAAACTTTATCTTCTGAATCCCTCTGTCCCTTTCCATCTTTACTATACTCATAGTCATCATCATCATCAACATCGTCACCATCGTGCTCGTTCTCATCCTTATTGTCACGGAGAACACATGTAGCACTTAGTATACAACAGACACTGTGGTAAGCATTTTACACATTTTAATGCAGTCCCCACAAAACCCAATGAGACAGGCATCATTATTACCCCCATTTTGAAAAGGAAAATACATTCAGACTGAAGTTAGCCCCTTGCTTCAAGTCTCATAGCTCATAGTAAGTGACAAAGGTGGCATTTGAACCATTGTAGTCTACCACCAGAGCCTATGCTCTCAGCTAATATTTATTCTGTCTCTCAATGTAGCTAAGATTTATCCTTGATGTCTTCAATATTCAAGTAGACATTGAACACTCTCATCTGCCAGTTCCTTGACCTCCTGCTTCTGGAGAAAAATCACATAACCCGGGATAATTGGTTTCTCTTTATATTTGTGACCACAGTCTGAGCCAGTGTTCTTCTAAAACCAGACTCTGAGAAAAGGTAGATATGATGGCTAACTCTGTGTGTCAGCTAGGATAGGCTATGGTGCCCAGTAATTTGGTCAAACACCAGTCTAGATGTTGCTGTGAGGGTATTTTGTCAATGTGATTAATTTTTTTTACAATCTTTTACAGTCAGTTGATTTTAAAGGAAATTATCTTTGATAGTGTGGGTGGGCCTCATCCAATCAGTTGAAGGCCTTAGGAGCAAAAACTGAGATTTCCTGAGAAAGAAGGAATTCTGCCATAAGACTGTAATATAGAAATCCAGCCTAAGTTCCCAGCTTTCTGACCCATCCCACATAACTCAAACTTGCCAGCCCCTAAAATTTCATGAGCTAACTACTTTAAATTTCTCTCCCTCTCTCTCTCTCTCTTCTCCTCTTCCCTCCCTACCTTCCCTCCCCACCCCCCAGGGAGTTTGAACTACCGGTGAGAACAAACAAGGAGGGAGGAGAATGCAAAACATGAGTTTATTATAAAGATCGTTAATTATGTATCTAAAGACTTGAAAGATAAAACGAGGAGAGACATACATGCAATGTTTTGGAGGAAGTGCTCTAGGTTAAGGAAAAAGTCTAGAATGGGTAAAGGGCTTGACATACTCAAAGGACAAAAATACAGGTCACATTTCAAGAAGTCCAGATTTTATTCTAGCATCTTTGGAAAACATTGAAAAATTTTAAGCAGGAGAATGACAAATGCAATCTAATTTTAGAAAGATAACTGATTTATATAAAAATAAATAAATTGGAGATAAACTGAAAGTTGGGAGACCAGTTAGGGGAATATAACATTTGTCCAAGCAAATGATGGTGGTAGCCTGGAGTGAGACGATGATAGTAGAAATAGAAGCAGATGGACTTGGAGATAGGAACTAGCAGGACCTGAGGATTAATCAGAAAAAGAGAGCAAGAGGAAGAGAGGATCTGTAGATTTTAGGTTTCAGCAACTGAGTCTGTGGTGATGTAATTTACCATGATAGGAAAACTAGCAGAGAAATAGGTTTTGAGCATGGGAAATCAAGAATTCAGTTTGCGACCTATTAATATGGAGACATTTATTAGATACCAGGAGGAAATATTTTGATACAATATGTTGATCCAAGACTAAAACAGACTGCCACTATACTACTGAATCACTCAGTGGTAGAGAGTGGATTTTTTTAAGACTTTATTTTCTAGAGCGGTTTTAGGTTTATGACAAAATGATGGGCTCATGCTGTGTAGTACTTGAGCAAAAGAATGTGCCTACTGGCCCAGATCCTTCACATCCTGGCTCAAATCTGACCTACTCTTTGAATAAACCTAAATCTACTTCGTCACACCTTCACACTGTTCTGTAAACCCTGAGTTCTACTTAGTTTATACAATATTGCTTTGGCCTCTGTTTCTTTCTAGGAGTATTAAATTGCTTTGTGTTTGAACTTTGCCAAATCCATTCCTACATGGGTTTATTTATTCACTCATCAGCAGTTACTCAATTCAATTCATTCATCCAAAACACTTATTTGGGGTTTTACGGTGCTATGCTAGTGTGGGAGATCAAAATTGTCCACCTCAAAATATGTCTCTTTACCTTGATTATTTTCTCTGAAGGACATTTGACCTTCCTCTCCCAAACTGCCTAAAGAATTTAACATAGAAGGCCTGTTGCAGGAAGGAGCCACTACCATATGATAGCTGTAGTATAATGTAAAATAGGTGCGATAAGAAAGGCACCAACAAGCCCATCTTATCAAAAATTCTGTCTCCCCAGCCACATTATCTATAGGTGGCCCTGTAAAGAGTTGTCTGACAAACATTTACATTTCCATCTCCATGTAAATTGTCTTCTTCCCCTCTGAAATCCCAAATCACTACCCCAACATCCTCCTTTGTCTATCTGAATATGCTATTTAAGGTGAAAAAACCCACCATTTGTCGAGAAACTCAGTTTCCCTGGTTTCTCCCATGTATACATGTTTAAAGTTTTGTTTGATTTTTCTCCTGCTATTCAGTCTCACATCAATTTAATTTGTAGTCCAGCCAGAAAGGACCCAGAGTGAGTAGAGGATAGCTTTCCACCTCTTCACTAGGCACTCTGTGTTTTTACACATGCAGTTAGCTAGTTAGTTATACTCCTCTTCGTTCCAGTGAAAATTTGGGACAGCATAGAAATAAGAATGTGTGGCCCTTGCCCACAAGGAGATCACAGTATAGATGTAAATTCAATAATTATCACACATAAATATTAAAAGGATCATAAAGTATAGGTAAAGTGTGATAGGAATATAGAATAGAAAAATGTTGCTTCCTGAGTCCAAAAATCAGGGAAACATGAAGGAAGGGATGTAATTTATCGGAGCCTTGATGTCTATCATAATTTTCGGAGGCAGAAATGAGAGAAAAATGTTTCAGGCATTCGCAAGCAAATCTAAGGGGGATTGATTCTTGAATTGCAAATTCTTCAGCTTCATGTCAATGTGATACCCGAACCTCAGCCACTGATTTGCATTCAAATTAGTACAATGGTCACTTTTTGTGTCTTGGTTTTGACATTTATTCGTTTGAAAGCTTGGTGATGTTTTAATACTGCCCTATTCAAAGGATTAACTCGTAAAAAATGGCTTCATAAGTTCATCCTTCTATAAAAGACGTATTTGTTGTAAATATTTATGGTTATTGGTTATTTTCAGCACAGCTGAAAATGGGCACCAAAGAAATCGTAACAGAAATTATATTTTAGTATGGCCTCTAGAGGGTATGGTCTTGTTAAATTTTTATTACCATGTCTCAGTAATGCAACATCGTTTAACGTAGCTCTTCAAAACAAAATCAATAGTGATTTTGCAGATCTCCAATATCTATAAGCTAAGTAGTTCATCTCATTATTCAGGGCACAGTGGAACACATTTTCCTGGAAGAATGTAACCCTCTCTGCTCCGCTCCAGACACCAACGGTCAGAAACCAATAGCCACTTGAAAGGCTTCAGTGACTGAGGATCTGAAAGACGATCTCTCTGCCTATAGGTGGAGCTACATGAACATAATTTTTTGAATTAGTTAATTAATTAAACCTTAAATCATTACTCAAGCAGATTCTTTCCCTGCTTCCTTCCTTCCTTTCTTCCTTCCTTCCTTCCTCCCTTCCTTTCTCTCTCTCTCTTTCTTTTTCTTTCTCTCTTTATTTTTTTTAATTAATTAATTTTTTTATTGTAGTAACATTGGTTTATAACGTTGTATAAATTTTGGGTGTACACCATTATACTTCTATTTCTGCATAGATCTATCTCTCTTTAATAGAGAAGCCAATTTCTCTTTGCCATTTTTTGGTTATTTCTTTCTGTTTCATTTTTTCCTTTCCTTGCTTCTTTCTCCATCTGTTCTTTCCTACTTCTGTCTCTCTTCTTTCTTCCTTCTTAATTAAAAGAAAAATTACAGAAATAGATACATTTTTTATAACAAAATGTTAGAGTCGGAGTTTTATACTTAAAGGGGCCCTTGGTAATGTTCTAGTCTAGTCCCTTCTGCCCAGATTTCTAGGACCAAAGCCTTAGGGATATCAGCATTCATCAGAAATCTTGTTTTCCCAGTTGGCTAGGGATATAGCAGGAACCTTGAAAAAGAGCAATTTTTTTTTCCTTTTTAAAAAATATGTCTACTGCTCCCTGCCACCTCAGGAGGGTGTCTTTCTCTCTCTAACCAACACACAAAACATTCCTTTACCTCTCAATGCCATTTCACAAGATTCTTACTTTTCCTCAAAGAAAAAAATGATTTTTGGCTGGAGCAGCAGTGATGGTAATTCAGTTCTTTGCTCAACAAGTACTTCTTAAGCACCTTCACTGTGTTAGCATTTTATGTTAGATATTTCTATCCTTTTCTCTGTTAACAGCTGTGAAAGTAGCTGCAGAATCAGTGGGAGACAAAGTGAAGGCGCAAGGGATGATCGTAATAATAAGAGAGAATCAAAAACCAATACCCACACTTAAAGTGAAAAGAAGAGTGAAGTCAGAAAATGCCCTTTCTCATCGAAGCTGTCTAGATACGAGACCCCCAACATCACTTATGCCCTACCTTAATCACATGAAATTGGTCACCTTGGTTTCCTAGAGAAGTCATAGAATTTTTCAGGCCTTCAAACAGAAAAAAGAAACTTTTTGATTCACATGGCCTGAGGGCTCACATTGCAAAAGACATTGCTTTTCGTTTTGTGGCAAACTATCAAGGAAGTGGAAAACATCGTTGTTATTGTTTTTGAGGAACTTAAAACAAGTGAAGGAGGAACCAAGCACATTGAAAAAACAAAGAACTCAAAGGCTGTCATAGAAACATTTCACATCTCCTTATACAATGTGGTTGCACAGAGATAGACTCAATCCATAGGATCCAGTTAGAACCCTTGATGGAAGAAACAGCCGTTAGCAGTGTTCAGGAGAAAAATGGTTTGATTCATTGGATAGGAAAGTGGGCAGTATGCCATGCAAAGGGGAAAGAGTATGTGTAAGCTCTACAGACAAATCAATTGCTTCATTTACATAAGAAGGTAAACAATTTTTCTGGTCAAAATAGAGAATATGAGTTGGGGCAAAGTGACATGTTTTGGAGATAGTAAGAGATAAGGAGTAGGAGAAACGATTGTAGTTTCAGGGTGATTCAAGTGGTAATTTGGAAACCTCTTCGAGAAAATCTTTCTTTTACATTTTACTGGGGAAATTTTCAAACCAACATCAAAGCAGAGTGATATCATGGACCTCTATGTGCCTATTATGTACCTACTGATAAACATCAACATTCTGTCAAATATTTGAATATGTGTTATTGCTACTGAATGTACGAATTGTCTCTCGTGGGCGGTGGTTTGTACTTGAATAGGTTAGAGAAAGGAATTATGGATTTTCAAGCCAGAAATGGTTTAAACATTCACGATAAGTCAAATTAGTTCTGCTTTTCAATCAGCTTCCCACAGGCCAGAAACAGAAACAAAATGGAAAGTCTCTCAGAAATCAGAGTTTTGATATGAAGATCTTGCCAAGGGAGCTGACATGAGGGAGAGAGGCCTGCATGGGGACGTGCCTCTCACTGGGTACAGATAGAAATACAGATTAAATATAACTAAAACAACCAAATATTCCTGCAGAGGAGAACTAACAATAACAGCCAGACAGTAACTATGTTTCAGATACTGGAAGTAGAAACGACATTTGATAAGAACTCTGCCAAATGCTATGCTGAGTATTTTACTCATCTTATCTCATTTAAATCTCACAAAAATCACTTTTTAAAAATTTTTCCCCATTTTACATGTAAATTAACTGGGGCATGGAGCTATTAAGTCACTTATTCGTGACACAGGGCCAGGAAGTGGTAGACCTAAGACTGCAACCCAGTTCAGTCTGATTCCCAGGTGTATTTGTTCCCCCATATAACCAAGAAATCAGAGAGAAAATGAGGTCTTGTTCAACATCATGCTTCTCAGGGATCCAAAGCCGGAATGACCTCTGAGAGTGGTCAGATGGACCATGCTCAGCAGTTAAATGTGTTCTGATATCCAGAAGAAGAATAAGCGGTCCAGATAAGAAAGCACCTTTTTCATCAAGGAGACTGTGGACTGGGCACAACTAAAACTGTATGCTTTTTAAAGTCACTACTTAATGTGCTGTTTTGTCTTTTATGTGTTTGGTGATGAAAAGGAATTTGCTCACACATAGGTCATAGAAAAGGACTCAGAAAGGTGAGGCCAGAAGATGGTAGAGGGTTTCCAGGATGGAGCAGATGGATAGATCTGGTGAACTGGGCAGGTGTTGAGGAGAAATCTAAGAGTGAGGGCAGTCGAGGGTGCTGGCTGCATTCTCAGCTGGGCTTTCTCTCCCAGCGTGCAGGTGGTTATGTCTTCTCTGTTATGAGGGCAGGTTTCCCTCTGGAGTCCAAGCAGCCTTTGGAAAATTTGAGTTTCCCAAAGCATTATTTGTTTACAACTGATGATACAAGATTTTAGGTACAGGAAGAAACACTTTTAAAGTTATGCATTAAGTTTCATGAATGCTAGAAAAAAAATTGCCTTCTAAACTTGTGAATTCATGGATATGGTTAGTTAGAATAAGGCTCAAGTTTTGCAAATTAATTTAGAGAATAATATTAAGTTAACAATAGTGGGGGTATTGTGTTGGTAGACTAACATAGAGCATGTCTGAGCAAGATATCAATTGTCAAGTAAGGATAGATTAGGAAAAAAGGAAGGAAATGATGGGGATGGGTGTGGAAAGGTGGAGGACAAAGCTAGACAAGCTAATGCCACAGCACAGTAGTCCACGTGTTAGTGACGCATTTCATACAATTGTCCTCATCTTACAAACAGGACATCTGAGGTCTAGAGGGGAAGAGAATTACCCACTATCACCTACCAAGTTGGTTACAGGGCAATGACTAGAACTTGGGGCTTTTGCTTCAAAATCAAGTAATTTTTTTTTTTTTTTTACTAAACCAGTCCCTTCTTAAAAATGAAATATTTTAGAGCCAGCCCTGATGGCCTAGCAGTTAAAGTTTGGCACTCTGTGGTGGCAGCTCACATAGAAGAATTAGAAGGACTCATAACTAAAATATGTAACTATGTACTGGGGCTTTGGGGAGAAAAAGAAAAAAAGAGAGGAAGATTGGCAACAGATGTTAGCTCAGAGAGAATCTTTTTTTTTTTTTTGCTGAGGAAGATTAGCTGTGAGCTAACATCTGCTACCAATCTGCCTCTTTTTTTTTTTTTTTTTGGTGAGGAAGATCGGCCCTGAGCTAACATCTGCCAATACTCCTCTTTTTTTTGCTGAGGAAGACTGGCCGTGGGCTAACATCCATGCCCATCTTCCTCTACTTTATATGGGACGCCATCACAGCATGGCTTGCCAAGTGGTGCGTTGGTACGTGCCTGGGATCTGAACCACCGAACCCCAGGCCACTGCAGCGGAGCACATGCACTTAACCGCTTGCGCCACCGGGCCGGCCCCAATCTTTTTGATCTTTTTTGTATGTGAGCCGCCACCACAGAGTGGCCACTGACAGATGAGTGGCGTAAGTTCGTGCCCAGGAACTGAACCCCAGGCCACTGAAGCAGCACGTGCCGAACTTAACCAGTAAGCCACCAGGGATGGCCCCAGAGAGAATATTAAAAAATAAATTAATTAATAAATTATGAAAAAAAGTTTTTAAAAAACTGAAATATTTTAGTTACATATGCATAATGTTACTATCCAATTCATCATGTTGTACATTCTTATTCATACCCTTATTTATTTGTTATCTGGTGTTTTCAATTTAATTCAAAAAGTATTTGTCTGGAGGATGTTCAATATTTTCGTGAGTTCATTTGAAAGATGTCTGTGGGTAGATCCAAATGACTGAAAACATTAAAAAAAATAGTTCACAGGGCCAGCCCCGTGCCTTAGCGATTAAGTGCACACTCTGCTGCTGGCGGCCCGGGTTCGGACCCCAGGCGCGCACCGACACACCGCTTCTCCGGCCATGCTGAGGCTGCGTCCCACATACAGTAACTAGAAGGATGTGCAGCTATGACACACAACTATCTACTGGGCAAAAGATAGTTGGGGGAAAAAGATAAGTAAATAAAATTATTAAAAAAAATAGTTCATGGAATTAAAGTAAAATATATTTGGAAGAGAAAAAGCAAGACTGGGATAGTGCTGACGGTTGGTAAGAGCAGGGGCAAAACACCACAGGGACCCACTTTGAATGCTAGTCCTACCTGATCCACAGAAAGACTTTAAGCAATGCACTTAAGATGGATCTTGGTTTCTAAAATGCGAGAACAATGTAAACCTGGCGAGATCTATTTGAAGATTACAGATAATGAAGCTCACTGGTGTAGCTCCTGACACCTAAGAGGTATTAAATACATGGTAACTGTCGTTATGTGTGAGATGGGGTAAGAAAGAGGAGAAGGAATGCTATGGAATAGTCTCAGGGCCAGCATTTTGATGTGGTACCAACAGAAAGTGGCTAAGTAGGAAGGAAAGGGTGGGTTTAGGTTTTCAGAATTGCTTTCAGAGCAGCTGGTAGGTATGTGTGTTCTCCTTATGTTAGCATCCTCATTCTAGTGAGGGAATCATTTTCTTCCCCTTAGAGGTTTTGGTAGTTATGTTATTTGACTTAATACTTCTACAAAAATACTGAGAATTTAAATGGGAATTTCCCAAGCCAAAACTTAACTCCTAGTGTCTGGGTTTCATGAAACTACAATGTTGACAGTTCTCAATGAACATTTTTTGGCATCCAGATTATATCAGCTTTCCAGAATCATAGCTCTTTTATCTTTCTCACTTTTACAAAAGCAAATTAATAACACTGTCTCCATATGGCTGTATTTCTTTGCATTTCAGAACACAGAAATGTAAAGTGTTTTTGAGGAAAAGCAAATACATTTGTATATGACTGGTGTTACCAGCAGAATCCTCCCATTTAATGTATATTATTCTTAAAGTAAATACAAATACATTCTTTACATTTGTACAGCTCTTATAAGTTTGCAAAGTACTTTCTCACATATTGTTTCATATATTTTTCATGATAGTAGTATGAAATGCATACTAATATTCTCATTTTCTGGATGAGGCCGCAAAACCTCAGTTTCAGTGCTTTGTTGAGGATCCTATAACTAATGAACAGTTGATCTAGATCATCTGACTCCAAATTCAATATAGATTTTACTCTGTATTTCTTATATCTTTCCATTTCTTATTTCTATCATTCAATATAAAATGAAACATGAAATATGTTAGCCCTTGCCCTCAAAGAATTCCCAATTTCATTTGGCAAGGAACACACATACACACACACCCCTGAGTGAAACATCACTACAGGCAAAACATCACTATGCGATGCCAAATGCCTTACAAGCGTTACTCACAAGGCAGTTAATACAAACAGGGAAAGAGAGATATTGAGATCACTGTGAGTTGGAGTGACCAGGGACATGTCATAGACTGGGTAAGAAGAAAGGTAAGAATATTTTTCAAGAGTGGAAAACCAGCCACCCATTTAAGATGATGTTAATAATCAAGTTGTTTTCAACCTCTAGGCTCTAACTCTCATCTGTAAACATTCCAAAAGAAATAGAACATTGCATTCTTGGCTGGAAATGAGACAAGCAAATGAATCATCTGAAAACTCAGGGTTGGAGTAGGTTTTCATCTGATCAGTATGAGAGATATTCACGTTCATGAGCTCCCTGCTGATGGTGTACCCAAATCTGTGATGTCTGACATCTTTCATATTCTGCTACCTGTAGCCTTACTCGTAACCAGGGTTCAACAAACCAAACCATAACTTTTTTTGAGTCAGTGTGTTAGGCACTGGACAGGGAGACAAAGGAAAGAGCACGGAATTAGGACTCAGATGAACTGGGCCTTATCTTAGTCTTGCAGCCACTGCATGAGTATGACTTTGAGCAACTCACTTCATCTCTTTGTGGTCCAGTTTCATCATCTGTGAAATGGGCCTAATGATACCTGCCCAGCCTACCTTTCTGTAAAAATAAATGAGGCAACATATATGAAAGTGTCCTGGCAATGGTAAAATATTATACAATGTACAAATTATACAAATATACACTATAGACAAATACTATATAACTGTTTCCAAGGGATCCTTTGGTAAAATCCCCTCCAATTCTCTCTTGCAACTTAGCAAGCTCTTTAAAAAAAAAAATTTTGCCTCTTCACAATTCCCAAATCTCTGATGTACACAGAGATGATTATGAAATCATTGTATGTAAAAACTTAGTGAAAAAAGTCATTTTTGCCTAAGCCTACTCTTCAGTGAAACTGATGGTTGTCATTTTGAGCAGGATTCACTATATTAAGTGAGCATTTGTCTAATTATTGGATGTGTGGGTTGATGTAGACAGTTGGGGTAGGAGTTGGTGAAGGAGAGGAAAATAAAATGTGAAGACTAAAGAATATCCTTCCCTGAAAACTTAAGATAGGCTAGTAACAACCAGTTACTATCTGACACTCTCTACCACCATACTATTCAAAATGTGCTCTATGCGCCAGCCCCAGGGAACATCAGCTGAGAGCTTGTTAGAAATGCAGATTCCCAGGCCCCACCCCAGACCTAGGAATCAGAAGAATCAGAATCTGCATTTTAATCAGATCCCTGGGTAATTTAAAGTTTGAGAATCACTGGCCATTGTGGCCCTTTCAGATACATTATGCCATTTGATTCTTGAGTCTATTCTGTTAAAAACAGTATTAATACCTTGCCCTCCCACATCCCATATTCCGGTGAAGCTCAGAGAAGTTAAGCCAGAGTCACATGGCTGGGTGTGGTAGCTGAGGGATTTCAACTTGGACTTGCTGATTCTAAAGCCTGTGGTGCTCCCACGACAGGTCTCTTCTGTTCTCTCTCTCAGGTATTTTATGCGAGGACCTACCTTCAACCAGATCTGACCTCCAGCAATCCTTTCTGATGCAAAGACCCACTAATTTGTCTAAGATACCCCACTCACGTAACCTTGTCTCATGATGCAGGAAACCTCACAGAATTAGAGGAAGAACTGATTCCTTTTGTGGCACATTCAGACCCTTTGGATCTGTGCCAAGCTGACGACGGGGGAAATTCCCATTTCACATTCTTCTTCTTTTACTTGGATAATTGAGATCTTAAATGACATCAGACTTTCTGACGTCTTTCTGGGAGTCATTCTCAGCTGATCCCATCATCAGAATACCACTATCACAGGGTGCCACCCCTGGAATTGCTCAACCCAGTGGCTGACTGGGGTTCTTTCGGGTGCCTCAAGGTGGCTGCTTGGAGCACAGAGTCTGCTTACGTTGTAAGGTGAAGGCCTGATTCAATCACTTACAAGAAGTGTTTGAAAATATGCTGCTGGATGTCCCCCAGCTTTCTCTTTCTTAGCAGATTCCCAATATTGTCACAGTAATGGTGTTTGGGACAGCAGTCAATACGCAGTGGTTTGAAAAGTCTCACCAGCAGTGATTTATTTACAGCTGAGAACTGGGGGATTAACCACACTCCACTTAATGTTTTATACTTATAGGGGCAAATAATTTAAAAAAGAAAGAAAACAAACCAGCACTAAGATTGTTCTTTGAAGCTTCCCGGGATACCAATTGTAGTCCTATCCAGAGATGAGGATTTTAAATGTGTTCCTTAAGAGTGAGCTCGGGGCCGGCCCCGTGGTTTAGCGGTTAAGTGCACGCGCTCCACTACTGGAGGCCCGGGTTCGGATCCCCGGGCGCGCACCAACGCACCGCTTCTCCGGCCATGCTGAGGCCGCGTCCCACATACAGCAACTAGAAGGATGTACATTATAGCCATTCTGACGGGCGTCAGGTGATATCTCATTGTAGTTTTGATTTGCATACACAATGGAATACTACTCAGCCATAAGAAACGACGAAATCCAGCCATTTGTGACAACATGGATGGACATTGAGGGTATAATGCAAAGTGAAATAAGTCAGAGGGAGAAGGCCAAATACCGTATGATTTCCTTCATTAAGTAGTAGATAATAACAACAATAAACAAACACATAGGGACAGAGATTGGATTGGTGGTTACCAGAGGGGAAGGGGGGAGGGTGGAGGGTGAAAGGGATAATTCGGTACATGTGTGTGGTGATGGGTTGTAATTAGTATTTTGGTGGTGAACATGATGTAGTCCATGCAGAAATAGAAGTACAATGATGTACACCTGAAATTTTTGCAATGTTATAAACCAATGTTACTGCAATAAAAAAAAATAAATAAAATAAAAAAAATAAAAAATAAAAAATAAAAAAAAAAAAAAAAAGAAGGATGTACAACTATGACATACAATTATCTACTGGGGCTTTGGGGGAAAAAAGGAGGAGGAGGATTGGCAATGGATGTTAGCTCAGAGCCGGTCTTCCTCAGCAAAAAGAGGAGGATTAGCATGGATGTTAGCTCAGGGCTGATCTTCCTCACAAAAAAAAAAGAGTGAGCTCAACTGGCTTTCCAGGGTGGAGAGACCTGGGCCTACAATATCTCACCCTTTTCCTGTCTACCCTTAAAATGCAGGACCGAAGACACCAACAGTTTCTACAAACCTTTAGGTTAAGATACCCATGGAAATCCTCAATATGTAGTTAGACTCAGAGTCATTCTCAAAATGAGAACTAGTACCCAGATGGCTGTTTCTGTTTAGTTCATGTCAATGAGAAATCCATTTTATCCACCACTAAGTGTTTCTATCCATCATTGGAGCCCTAGAAACCCTACAAGATGCATTTAACTCTTGCACTATTGTTCTGCCTATCTACAGATGCCCCAAGATCTTTGTTTGTAGGGTTTTTTCAGGCTGAAATGTTCCTCAGCAACTCCATCTTTTTAAATTCCTTCGATGCTACTCCTTTCTAAAACCTCCTTTGATTACTCAAATCAAACATAACCTCAGTTCACAGTTTATGCCTCTACTAGAGCATGTGGGTTTTCTGCCTGTTTTAGAGTTACTTGTGTAATTGTCAGTCTTTCCTACTGGGTGCATATCAATTTGTTTTACTAGATTATGTTTTTCTTGTTTGCGTGATTTTACAAGCTCTTTTAATACCTATTTCTTATTCATTCTGAAACTCAAGGGTGCAATAATAAATCACCATTTGAATGAGACTATTTCTCTCAAGGTTAAGAAAGAAATGTCAGGCCTTGCTCCTGTTTGGAGTAGGCAAGTCATGATTATAACCCTCAAACCCTATGGTCATTTTGAGGTCGCCTGTGCACCCAGGGGCTATATCCAAACCTGTAGGACTTGTTCTCCAGCCTCTGTGAAAAGAGCTCTTCACTTCAATAAAACGTTCCACCCTTTCTCGTTGTATAAAACCTAATATCCCACTCTAACATAACATAGATATGTGCACTAGATTTAAAGAAGATTTTTTTCTATCTTTAAGACATGAGCATTGTGGTATAAGAAAAAAAATCATAGAAATTTCAAAGAATAAATAGTATTTTGAATTCTATTATTGTCTCTAAAAAATTGTATTTTAAATTCTTCCCTATATTGCTATATAGATGAAAGAATTTCAAACAGTTCTGAAAAAAACTAGTAATTATTCTATGACTGAGACTGACAAGGAAGATGGCTTACAAGGGTAGGTGCCCAAAAGACAAAACTCTTAACATGTAAAAGTTCTGTAAAGGATACCAGTGAGGAAGAAATTGAAGAGATCTCTAATATCCTGAAATTTAAAAGGTAGATGAAAAAATTGGGAAGGAGGAGCTTGAAATTACAAAATATTGCTGGTGGGGTATGTTGATAGTAGGAGAGGCTGTGCATGTGGGGGGCAGGGGATATATGGGAATCTCTGTATCTTCCTCTCTATTTTGCTGCAAACCTAAAACTTCTCTAAAAAATAAAGTCTTTAAAAAAGTGTCTCCAGATACTGCCAAATGTCCCCTGGAAGGCAAAAATCTCCCTGGCTGGGAACCACTGCCTTACACTTGTTAGAAATGCAAACTGTGGGCTCCACCCCAAACCTACTGAATCAGAAGCTCTGGGTGTGAGGCCTAGCAGTCTGTGTTTTAACATGTCTTGCAGGTCATTCAGATGCAGTTTAAGTTTGAGAACAACACTGGTTTTATTTACTCCTCAAAGCAAGTGTATCTCAGAAGATAGACTAGTATTCATTCATGTGGGGACCATGGATTATCTACATCAGAATCACCTTTGCTATTTATTAAAGCAGCTTCTAGAAGCCCAGCCCAGAGTTCTTTAATCAGAATCTCAAAGAGGGTGGGGAAGAGGAGAATAAAATGGAAAGCAGGGATCCGTGTGCCAGTGTGTTCCTTTTTTTTTTTTTTTTTTGTAAGCATATCCCGGTGACTCTTATGTGCACAGATGTTTGAACACCACTGACTGGTATCTTCTTTCTTCATATCACTAGCATCACAAGTTCTGGTTTTGTGTTTCCAAAACAACTTGCTGAGGGCAAATTGGCTTCTGGCTTAGACTTACCTACAACACTGTTTCTCAGCGCTGGTAGCATATTTTAACTACCTGGGGAGCTTTTGCTCAGTCCCCACCCAAGACCAATTAAATCAGAATCTCTGGGGGTGGTATTTTTTTTTGACTGCCAGATGATTCTAATATATAACCAGGCTTGGAAACCACTGGTCTATGGGGGAAAATGTACTTGTCTTACCGATGGTATAACATTCCAGTTAGTGTAATGCTTACATATCTCATTACATATTAGAAAAGTAATATTCTGATTTGTATTTCATGAACTTTTTGTGTCTCTTTAAATCCACTCAAGTTCTAAGGATCGCAGCTAAATAACAAATCCTGGAATGCAGTGGTATAATTAGGATGTTCTCTTCTTCCCACATCACCTGCTGGCCGTCTCTGTATTCTCCCTACTATCCCCTGTAAGTTAGTTTTCAGGGTTTCGTTCAGTTAATTATAATAGAGAAATGGCTGAAAATTTCTCTCTTCAAAAATAGAGCCACATTGATGTTAATGTAATCAAGCCTCTAGAACTTACTTCCAATTCATAGGAAATATGGTGGACAGAGGAATAAATCCAACAGCCGTAAGGAAAGATTTAGACTAACCTAGAGAGTGGATATTTTATAGAATAACTTGCCTGACTCTTCAACAAGTCAATATTATGAAAAACAAAATAATAACTAAGATGAAATATGTTATGACATTAAAAGGGAGAATATTTTAAAATTAAAAGAGACTTAAGAGACATACTAATCAGAGGCAACGCCTTGATTGGATCCCAGTTAGACAAACCAGCTATAAACGAAATTCTTATAGCAGTTGGAAGAATTTGAATAGGATTTGGGTATTAGATGATGTTCAGGAATTATTCTTAATTTTGTTAGATATGGTAATGGTATTGTGTGGTTACATAGGGAAGTAGCCTTATTTTTTAGAAATGCATAACAGGGACAAAATGCCATGCTATGGGTAATTTACTTTAAACTACTTCAGTCAAAAGAAAATAGATGATGCAAATACAGCAAAATAGTAACAACTGCCCAATCTAGAGTACGGACATAAGAGTGCTCATTACACTGTTCTCTTTCCTTTTTTCATTTGCTTGAAATTTTTTATAGAAAAAAATGGAGTGGCAAAAAGAAAAAAAAAGAATACATAAAGGCAGTTTAGATAGTAGAGAAACCTCTGGAATGGGAATAAAATCATCTGAGTCTGGTCTTGACCCTGAGTAGTGCCCTCTCTGGGGCTCAGCTGCTTCTGTGCTCAATGAGGGGCTTAGACCAGGGTCCGTCCTGCTGTAATCCTATAGTGGGTGTCCTCACACACAATATTATTAGAACCTGTTCCAGTAACTGCCACTTCTAAAAGAAAGATATTGCCCCCAAACATCAGTTAGGACATCTCTGGGTAATAGCAATTGCAGAAGGGGAGGTTTTTTTTTGGCAAAAATTTTCTATTACTAAAATTTTAATGATGAATAGTTTACCATTTCTCTTTGAAGTTTATGGAAAACTAAGTCCTGTAACCCAAAGTAGGAAAGCCTGAGAATAAATTTCTTATGTAGAATTCTTCATAGCAGAAAACACTCAGGGTACCATCATGTCTAAAGTGTGAAAAAACTTAGCATTTTGCTTTATTCCAGACTTGTCTATGGAAAGGAGGATAAACTTCTGATGGGACCACTGAGCTTTATTAGGGAATCAAGAATAGGTTGTTCTAAAGTTCTCAAGGTGTAAGTTTTCTCAAAAGTGGGAGAGCATGCTAAATAAGATTTCAATGCCGTTCATTTGAGCGAATCCTGACTGAGCACTCCTGTGTGTCAGCCCTGTGGGAGGACATGAAAAACAAATATTTATTGAGCACCCACCATGTGTCAGGCACTCTGGTCAGCATGGGGGCATTTCATATTCAGCAGTTCAGGTGCTGATGAAAATAGAATCCCTGTCCTCTCGGAGCTTACATTCTAATGGGGAGAATGTTCTATAAACATTAGATAAATAAGTAAATAAGAAAATGTCAGCACTGAGAAGTGCTATAAAAAAATAGAGGAATGTGAAAAAGACTGAGGGGGGCGTTTTTAGGGGCAATCAGTGAAGGCCTCTTTGAAGAGGTGCTACTTTAATTGAGATCTGAATAAGAGGAAGTCAGTCAGTGATGCACCAATAACATCTGAAGATACTGACTTCTTACTGTGGGCGAGGCCTGTGAGCGCTCTACTTCTATTATCTAATTTACGCTTCATGGCAACCCTATGAAGGAGGTCTTGTTATTTATTATCTCCACATTACAGATGGGGATACTGACCACTCACCTGATGTGACAGAGCTGGAATCTGAACTAGGAAGCCTAGCTCCGGAGCCTGCACTCTTATGCCATATCGTCACTCAACAAGCTGAGGCAGTAGCATATTCCAGGAGGAAGAAATAGAGATTGCAAAGGTCTTAGCAGAGAATGAGCTTGCTGTGTTTGAGAGACCAAAAGAAGGCCAATGTGGCTGATACCGAGTAACCATCGGAAGAGCGAGGCTGGAGTCTGATCATGTAGGGCTGTGTAGAATTTTATTCTGATTAAAACAGGAAGCCTTTAAGAGGTGTTAAGCAAAGGAGTGATATTACCTGGTTTTCATTTTTAAATGATCACTCTGACTGTTGTACAGAGGATGGATTCTAGAAGGTAAAAGTGAGGCGGAGAGACCAGTTAGGATGTTGCCATGATAGAACAAGCAAGAACTAATTGTAGCTTGAGTTAGAGTTGTAGTGGTGTCGTGATGAGACTTAGTTGGGTCAGGGTTTAGTTTTAGAGAGAGACAACAGACAACACGTGATGTGGAATGTGAGGGTAGGAGAGGGATTGAGGATGACTCCTGGGATCTTGGTCTGATCAGCTGGGTGGATGGTGTTACCACTGACTGAGACAAAGAGAACTTGGGAAGACACAGTGTTGAGGGATGGGAAGAGAAGGAAGAAATCAGTAGTGCTGTTTGGGCTATGTTAAGTTTGAGTTGGTTGTCAGACATCAGAGTCTAGGTTTTGAGTTTAGAAAAAGTTGACTTGGTTTATTCCAGCCAGAGAGAAAAAGAAACATTTTGATAAGCATAATTTCTTCTGAAATAAATTCAATCTGGGCAGTAGGAAGAGACATATGTGGCCAAGAATTTCTTAGTCCAGGTCAAAAGTGGCAAACAGGTAGCCCAAGGATATGTTTTGTTTGGAAATCAAGATGTTTTAAAAATTAGAATCTCATGTAAAAATACTTCTGACTTCTCCTAAAAAATTGGAAGGCAAGGTACTACTGGGCCCATGTTTCCACATGTGGAGCTCTCTACTTTTCCACAGACTCCACTATTCCTTATTGTTTTGCTCCTGCCCTGCCTTTATAGGAATTTGAGTTTGTGGCACTTGAACTAGATTCTAGTTTCACTCTGCCACTTATTATTGTTTGATATTTTGCAATTATTTAACTTTTCTGAGACTTAGGTCTTCAATCATAAAATGTGTGCTGTGACTAGCTCACAGCGTTCTTTTGAAAATCACACTAAATAATGAATATGAAAACATCTTATATTGGCAATGTGCTCCAAAACTGTAACATATTATTCCCTTTGAAAAAGCAGGAGTTTTCAGATTATCAACTTAAGAATGCACAATAAGAGCTGGAAATACCTATATTTGATTATTTAGATATTTGGATAGGCTCAAATTACTCCTAAAATAGAGTTTAGTTTAAAATAAAATGGAAATGGGAAAGAATTGGTGCCCCAAGTTAAAGAGAAGAAATTCTTTGAGGGAAAACATACCCACAAAATATTGAGAATTCAAAACATTTGAGTGACCCAAAGATGAACAGGAACGTAGAAAATTGGAAGAGCCGATAAACTGGAATCAGAAACCGTAGATTCTTGACCCAGCTTCACAACTTCTCATGTGTGTGAACTTGCGAACAGTGATAAGAGAATAATACTTCACTGGTGCTTTAAATACATTATTTAATGTATTTGGGTAGTTTTCCTATCTCCATTTTATAGATGAGGAAATTAAGGCACGTTCTGGTTCAGTCATCTAATTCCAATTACCTAGCTAGCAAGTGTGAGAACTGGATGAATCATTTCACATATCAGCTTCTTGGAATAAAAGGTGAAAAAAATGAAACTTTATTTTATAAAGATTTTTCTAAAGTGCTATAGAGTTGTACAGAAGCTATTATTAATTCCAATAAGAAACTGTGTTTTTATGTCATTCATATAGAATGCCTGTGGTGTCTTAGAGGCCACACCCAGGTGATTTATCAAAGTTTGGAAATTATAAGCCAAGTCATCAGGTTTGGCAATTTATTAAAATAATATATACAAATATCAAGCTGTTTAATATTTTATTTTAACTTTGTTAACATATGCATCCACTTGAAATGTATATTTCAAATATTATTTCACAAGTGCCCTTAGCTAATGCAACTTCCAATTTCTATCTTCAGCACCAAGCCACACAATCAGGCACTTTATGTATTTTTGTTGCTGTTGTTGAAGCCCCAACATATGTCCTACAAATGAAATCTCATCTCCTCAACCTCCCCAGAATGGCTTTAATGCTAATATGTCCATTCTTTTAGCAGTCCCTCAATAGAACACAAGGTGAGGAGATAATTGATCTGAGTTCGAATACTTGCTCTGCTGCTAATTCACTGAGTGAAGTTTGAAAAGTCCATATCCCTCTTGGGGTCTTAGCTCTCCCAGCTACAAAATGAGAGGATTGGGCCCAGTGACCTCTAAGGCCCCTTCCTCCTCCGACATTCTGGAACTTTTGAAATCTAGGTATAAAGTGAAATAGTGCCCTTTCATTGTTATTAGCAGAGTATTAGTTGAACTCCCCATTAAAAATAAATGAGTCTCCAAGAGTTTCCAACAGAACTAGGAGAACAAAAATGAACCACGGGTTATTCGTTCTTATTCCTGAAGTCGATGGCTTATGCCTGAATGCAGGCCTTTATATGTTTACCAGCTCCAAGCGCTCCACTTGACTTGCTGGACTGAATGCTAACCAGGGACTCCGGCTGTGCGGGGTGACCCTTGTCTGATTACATCAGCAGGGTGGGCTGGGATGCTCGATTCAGTTCAGAGCAGTCATTCAGCAGTTCAGTGACACATAGAAGGTCATGGACTTCAAAGAGAACGCTGAATGCAGAGATGAAGGCCTGTGCAGAACGGCTCAGTTAATGATCACACTTCATAATTTCACGGTGTACTGAGTCTCCCAGATATGGTGCTCAGCCTCCCTCTTACTGTTTCGGCTTGGGAATCAGGAGCCTTCACCCCACGGTCCCTCCCTGATTCCTCAGCGAGTTTAACTGAGTATCGTCCTTTACGTAATTTTTTTATGCTTAGAGAAGTCAGCAAGAGACTAAGCCTCATCACGTTGGGGCACTTTGCTCCGTGATTTACAGACCCCTTTCCATATCCATTATTTCATTTGTCTTCTCACTGAGCCTGTGAAGTATGCATGGCATGCACCACTACCTAGACCTTAGGACAGGGAAACAGAGTCAGAGAGGGAAGAACTTGCCCCAAATCACAGGGCTAGTAAGTGGTACATGTACTCCTGTACAGTGATCTTTCTTCTCTGCTATAATCCATCAACCTGATGGTGGAGTTGTTTTTAAGGCTTTGCATCCTTCCTGCATTCTGGAGTAAGGGCTATAATTTCTGCTTTTATATGGTGTATTTCCTAACACTTAATAATGACCATTTCTTTTTTTTTTTTTTTGCGAGGAAGATCAGCCCTGGGCTAACATCCATGCCCATCTTCCTCCACTTTATACGGGACGCCGCCACAGCATGGCTTGCCAAGCAGCGTGTTGGTGCACACCCGGGATCCGAACCGGCGAACCCCGGGCGGGCACAGGGGAGCACGTGCACTTAACGCTGCGCCACTGGGCCGGCCCCTAATAATGACCATTTCTCACTCCCTCGTGTTATGCCTAATGTAGGTACTATGTTAGTGCCTATCTAGTTTCCTTTTATATATAGTGGATTCCAAGCAGTGTCCTATACAACAGTGGATTTCAGAGGCCTCTTCAGGACCATCACAGTGTGGTGATGGGGAGAGGGATAAATAGGTCAGACCATAGGGTCCTTTCCTGCTCCCACTGGAACATCTCTGCCTTCATCTGTTTTATATAGCAAACTTCTTCATTACATTGTGAATAAAGGAGTCTCTAGCCAAAATGTTTGAAGTCCACGTTCTTTTCAAAGGGGGCCATATTTTATTCCAGCAACAAGCTCTAATTGGGTAGCAGGAAAAAGCACTGGACTTTGGCACAGGCAGATCTGTGTTCAAGCCCCAACTCACTTGCTATGAATGGGTCTTACTTTTTCAAACCTTGATTTCCTCGTGTGAAATGTTATAACACCACCTTCTGTATTAGCTCGCTAGGGCTATGATAACTAAGTACCACAAATGGGTGGCTTAAACAATAGAGATTTACCGTCTCACAGTTCTGGAGGCTCGAAGTCCAAAATTGAGATGTCAGCAGGGTTGGTTCCTTCTGAGGGCTGTGAGAGGAGGATGTGCTCCAGGCCTATCTCCTTAGCTTGTATATGGCTCTCTTCTCCCTGTGTCATTTCACATTGTCTTCCCTCTAAAGGTATCTGTTTCCACACTTCTCCTTTTTATAAGGTCACTAGTCATAAGGGATTAGGGTCCACCCAAATGGCCTCATTTTAACTAATTACATCTGCAATCACCCTATTTCCAAATAAAGTTACATTCCGAGGTACTGGAGTTAGGACTTCAACATATGAATTGGGGGGTGGGGCACAATTCAACCTTCGTTATAAGCTGAGGTTATGTATTTAGAGTGCTTTACTGAGGACCTAAGACATAACAGCTATTTAACAGGCATGAGTTTCTTTCCTTTTGTACGATGCAACCCCTATTGCTAACTTTTTTCCCCAAACACTCCCTTTGTTCTTCTTTGCTATGACCCTTTCTATCTGTACCTTTTACCTTAGCCTTCTATGATGACCTTACGAAGGTACTCATCTCTTCTACTCATTCCCAGGGGAATTTCTGAAAGCTAAGATATGTTTAAGTGTGCCCCAAGCTGTATATTTCTGAAGAGTATCCCAAGAATGAGCACAGACTGACTTGTCAAGGTCATTTTAGTCCCTCCACCTCTCTTTGTAAAAAGCACAGCTAGACCACCTTGACCCCGGTGGCTGCAGTGCCTGAGGGAGGCCCTGGGTGGCTAGAAGAGTAGTGAATTCATTAAGATTTGGCCACGAGGAAAAGCTTCTGACTAAATGTCCCAGAAAAGTAACGCTAGAGCTTTCTGAGAAAAGTTTATAGACATGTCTGAGCAGGAAGGGGTGGTTTGAGCAGCAGATGCCAGATTCCAAAGAAACAACAGTTCTGATGGAACAAAAGTTCGCTGGGGCAAACAAAGGAAGAGAAAACACAACTGCATTTTTTCAGTTCAAGTTTGTTTAAAACCCACACGTCAGAAGTACCTCCACCAGTCTTCGGTTAGTGATTCCTCCCTTGGAAGGTTGAAATATGGCTAACTCCCACAGGAATGTGGCATCCTCTGGGACTGCGAAATATTTTTTACCAAGAGGATTGCTTTAAAGCGGCATGCTTTAAAAGTTCTATGGGTAGTTCTTGGCAGAACTTCTCTCTAAAGAGCTGCTCAGACTATAGACTGAAATATGGAAGTTAGAGTCCACAGGCTGGGCAGATCCTAGACCACGCCTGCCTCTGATTTGCTGAATCCACCTGACGCATGTCAGATAGCCAGACAGCAGTACATTGTTATGAGTGGTGGAATTGTTCTTTGCTCTTAATGCATACAGGGAGTTACAGGACAGAGAGGCAGAAGTTGATTCTGGGGTAGATGCATTTTCAAGATAGGAGACACACATTGAGAAATGCAA
The DNA here is from genome assembly GCF_057802395.1 of Ceratotherium simum simum. Classification (NCBI taxonomy): domain Eukaryota; kingdom Metazoa; phylum Chordata; class Mammalia; order Perissodactyla; family Rhinocerotidae; genus Ceratotherium; species Ceratotherium simum. Next base: position 33,519,898 of record NC_141914.1, on the reverse strand, counting down.
ATTCCCTGACTCTATGCTTCAGCTACTCTTTCTTTCTTTGAGAAAACTGGGTCACTGGATTGGGGGTTCCTTTTGTAAGCCTGTCCCTGGGGTCTTGAAATCTACATGCTAGATCTCTAGATGTCTGCGATGGGAGTGGGAGCTTTGGAAAGGCAAGAGGAGCTCTTCTAGCTGAAGGGATTGAGTGGGTGGAGTTGAGGCTAGAGGCTAATCTCTTTATGCAGGTGTGCGTGTGTTTGTGTGTGTGTATGTGTGTGTGTATGCTGACCTGGGCTTGGCTAGCTCAGCTGTTGTTTTGGAAGGCAAAACAACAGCTCCTAATTCCCTAGTGCACCATCAGCCAGTGTTCCAGCCTCACGATGGTGGTGGTCTTGGGAATGGCAGTAGACCTCCCACACAGAGAAGAAATGAAAACAATGTCAAGCTCCTCAAACAGGCTTTTGCACTTTTAATCTCAAAACATTCAGAAGGAGGGAATCTTTTACGGTTTATTATCTTGAAGTCCCTGGAACAGGCATCAGCATTTTTGAAGGAGAGAAGCTAAGTCAACATGAGGTGTAATAATATCAATAGTGTACAGCAATAACAATGGTAATTTATACTTTCTATCCCTCTTTGAAGAATTCTTTCCCATGGAAGTTTCTTGAAGAGGAAAATGCCTTTGGTTTGGAATGACTTAAATTACTGTTTTGACTCTGGCGTTGGCTCTATTACTTTGTGCAATTATCTTTACCTCTCTGAGCCACGTTTTCTCATCAGTAAAAATGAGGTGAATACTGCCTACACAGGGCAGCCTTCATGATTGATGAATCATATCTATAAAAATATGGTACACTGAAAATTGGAAAAAAAATTAAATTATACTATCATTATACTTATTTTGCAAAAGTCACAAAGAATTTCATAAAAATAGAAGAGTAATAACTCTTGGTAGCTGTCTCTTCAATAAACACTCCTCAGTGGCTCAGTGAGGTTTACTCATTCCTCTTGCCCCATTTTGGAGAAAGCACTGTGGCAGGAATAGCCCAGGAGGATGATGACAACATACCGGCAGAGACTTTGGAACAAGGAAAAGAGATGTTATTTAGAAATTTATGTAGCCTTTCTACAAAACAGGAAGTTTTAAGATTTTAAATCTTGATGTATCCTATCTCTAAACATGAAGATGAAAGATAGCAAAAATTCTCCACTTTCCAAGTTTGCCAAAAATTTGATTCAAGCCATCCTGTGCAGTGTCAAAACAACCAAGTACAACCGCCTTAATGGCTATAAGCCTGAGTAAACACTGGTTGAAATTGTTATCATGTGGCAGCACCCACAATGTGTAGTGGAGCCCAAAGCTTTTCCACACCCTTTCTCTCACCCTTATAAAAGTGCTTGAGAGGGAGGATGGCAGAGTGTAGTGGTTTTCAAACCTCAGTGTTCCCAATGAAAACTTGTTCCACATGAAGATGCCTGGACCCTATGTCCAGAAATTCCTACTCGGTATCCTTGGGGAAAGTTCCAGAAAACTGATTTATTGGTACATATCCCAGGTAAATCTAAATGCAGATAGTCTGGACACCACACTTTAAGAAATACTAGCACAAGATCTAAGAGCTCTGGATTTCAAGTAAGAAAAGTCTAGGTTTAAATCCCAAAGCCTGAAGTTCCTTGGTATTCACCATTGGGTGAGTTGTTCAACTTATTTAAACTTTAGTTTTCTCAACTATAAAATGAGAATAATGACACTTAACTCAGAGTGGTCATTAACTCACCTTTAAGGGAGGTGATGTGTGCAGAGAACTTGGCTCAGTGACTGGCACAGAATAGGCACAAAATCAATGGTGGCTATTATTTGATATGACTCCAAGCCTAAATCTTGGCAACTTTTTATAAGGTTGACATCTTGAAGGATCCAAATTTATTTCTGAGTGTAAAAATTCATAGCATTATCTTCCTCACAATGATGGTAAACATGATAATATAACGAGTTTATAATTCTTTTTTTTTCCCAGTCAACTCCAAGCAACTACATTGAAGAACAGCAAGTTAATTTGAACACTAGGGCATGATCCATCTGTCCTTGAGGAATCTGTCATATCATAAGTTGAGTGCTGATAAACGCCTTTGACAGTCATGTGGGAGTGCTGAAACAGATTTTGACAGTCATGGTGTGAGGTAGTAAACATAACCTAGGACTGGGGATCTGGGTAGTTGCTCTCCTGATGGTGTTGTGATAATACCAGGTCTATGTCCTTCACAGTAATGTAAGAATCATATGAGGAAATGCAAGCGAAAGCAGTTTGAAAATTGTGCAACACTAAGATAATAGGATTGTATGATGAGGCTTCTGCTGTAAAAACCAGAAAAAATAACACATAAAATAAGTAATAGGCCATTTCTTAAAGAAGCCTAGTATTATGGACTGATCATAAGTATAGTCACTCACTGTTGAGTGACCGGAAGTCTAGATGTCCACATGGCAAGAATGGTGAAGAGCTGATTCTAGAATCAGATAGGAGACCCAGATTAGATCATTTTTAAGGTTCATTCCTATGCAAATTTTAGAAGATTCTAAGAAACACCACACCTAATTAGAGATTAAAGAAAATAGAGAAGGGAAATTTATCCCAACTTTTGCAATTAAGCTGTCACACTTTTTAAAAATAAATTTAAAGTAAAATGCGTATTTTTAAAAGCCTGTATTTTTCAGGCTACAACTCAATCAAGTAAGAAAACAAAACCAAAATTACAGACCAACTTGCTTACTACATGAAAATTCTAGCCTTCATTATGGTTGTGGGATCTGGGTCAGCCAGAGCTATCACACCTGGCTTATTGAGCAATAACTACCTCTGGCGCCGTGAGTCAGATGGTGCATTAACTGGCAAGTCAAGAGAACCAGGAACACAGTCCTAAAATGACGTCTTTCCACCTGTATAGGAACAACACTTGCTACCCACAAACTAATACAGCTTAGTGTGGATAGGAAAGAGGAAGAAGGAAAGGTCAAGAGGCCTAGGACTAGGAGCTACTCTGGGGAAAATATTATTTCTGTTGACAAACCTTCAGGCGATTAGGCTCCTCCTTCTATGTTCTCTCAGTACTTTGTATTTATCTGTACAACTCATCGGGTATTTGTTGTGTGTCTTTTCCCCACAAGGCAGAATATGACTCATTTAATTCTATATCTTTAGTGGCACACAATGGCGTTGGGCCTAACACACAGAGCTCAGCATAGGCCTATTGAGTATAATAGCATGGATTAAGAAGTATCCCAGGTGCAGAAAATACTGCCAGTTGGTAATAGAAAATATATGTAGATTTTTTTTTTCCAATTTTTAAAATTTTTTCAATTGGAAATCTCCAGGAAAAAGACTACACATTAACTTGAGGCACAATACTCAGGGATCTTTAAAACAAAACGGTAGTTCAATCTAGTAGGCAGAGCTCAGAGCAGCGTCAGGGTCTATAAAATCTGAAGCCCTTCCCTTGAGTCAAAGGGTCATTGCATGCTGGCAGGGGTCAAGGGTACTGCTCCAATCTTCCTGGTTACCCTGCCCAAAGAGATAAATAATAGCACTTTGTAAGATGAAAGGTAAGTCTCAATCCCCAATTTAGCACCTTGAATTCTGGCTTTTGCAGTCACCGCTCTTTTGAAACTGCTTCTTCCAAATTTTCTTAGGAACCTCATTTGACCAATGCTCGGTCAACAATTTCTCTGAACTATCAAGATGATTGGAATTTGCTGACCACTCTTTTCTGTTTGAAACCTTCATATCTCTGATGTTCTATGACAATATTCTCTTTTAGTTTTCTTCTACTTTACAAGTTTTTTTTTTTTCTCCTAATTTGTATGTTTCTCTTTCTTCTCTCACCAAGCCAGGATTATTTACCACATTACTTGGCCTTTGGCTCTCATCTCTTCTCTCTAAACAATTATCCTGTAGAGGTTTAATCCATCGGTAGGACATTAACCAATCAGTGCTCAAGAGACGTGTTCACAATCTCCACATCTGGCCCTGACTTGTTCTCTAGTTGCAGATTTCCAAATGTTTATAAGACATCTTTTCATAGATGCTCCATCATCAACTCATTACCTCTTCTTATTCTTGCATGCTGCCGACACAAATTTGAGCAAATCTCACTCTTGGTCTTGGGTTCAATTTTCTCATGAGTTAACTTAGATTGTAGAAGAAATTACATCAGGTATTCAATGCAGCCTTCAAATTCATGGTGACAGTTTCTCCCAAATGAAACCCATAACTTTTCTAATATCTATGGCACCTATACATTTTATATCCTTTTTGTAATTGTGTTTCTGATGCGTCACGCTAAAAACCACTATGGATATTCTTGTCAATATTCAAATTCTCAGACAAATCCTGTTATCTCTACCTATGCCAGGATTTGAGTGGCCATTGTTGGAATAGGCCAAAAGAAGTGAAGATCAAGAGTTTCAGAAGGGAAAGTCTAGAGCCTATTATTATTAAAAATGATTTCACACTCTGCCCTAAATTTTATTTATTCATATGAGTTTGTCTTTCCAACTATATTTGAGGTCCTAGAAGGGAAGATTGATATTTAATTTATTTTTAGACTCATCTTCTAACTCAGTGCCTGATATTTGGTGTAGGCTCAATAAGTATTTGTTGAATTATTTAAATTATCAAGTTCTAGGCTTTTTATGTATATTATCCCCAATTAGTACAGCAGGAAGTTGCTTAATCTAGACAAGGATGTAGAAGTCTATACTTTTCATAGAGTTGTGGTAAGGGATAAAGGATCAAACTCAGTGTCCAAGAGACTTGCTTAGGGAAAAGGAAAGAGGCAGATCCTATCCAGTCTCTAGGAGATCCATAGACTCTAGAAAATAGCACGACAGCCACTGATGGAAGGGCAGGGCACTTTTGCTGTCTGCCTTGTTTTACGATCCTTACTGAGAGTAACTGGGCAATGATTCATGGTTATTTACCAGAAGCCAGAAAGCCAGAGGCAGAGAGCAAATCTTACCCTGAAAGTCCTGGCACATTCCATGAAATGTCTTTCTGAGCTCCTTGCTATTGCAATTGTTCGAGCAGAGGCTAGACAACTGCAGAGCAAGGATGCTGTAGGGGGAATCTTAGATGGAATTGAAATAGGTGGCCTTTAACTCCTCACCTATTATATATTTTTTTCAACTATTATATTTTAAAAATGCAAGCTATGTCCTTTATTGAGCATTGTGTTAGGTACTGAGCAAGGTACTCTATATATGTAATTATAGCCAACACTTATACAGCATTTACAATGCCCTGAATAGAGTTCTTTGTCTGTATGTATTCCATAAACCTTCACACAAGCCTATGAAGTAGGTATCATTTTAAGCTTCATTCTACAGATGGGGAAACGAAGACACATGAGTTTCAACAACTTGCACAAGGATATTCAGCTAGTATGTAGCAGAGTTGAGATTTTAACCCACAAAGTCTGGTTGCTAACTATGTACTCGTATCCATTATACTATATTGATTCTTTGAGCTTTACAATAACTATGTGACAATAGAATTACTACTCTTCCTTTATAAATGAGAAACTGAAGTGTAGAGGTATATGTCATATGCCTTTGATCAATATGGGGTCCTTTCCAACTTCCCTGTTGCTCCTACCCGCTTCTAGTGTAGCTCACTCTGTGCCTGAGATCCTGCAAAAGCTTTTTATCTATACCTCTATCCTCTCCCCCACCCACCTGTCCTTTGAATTGAGCATGATGTCATTCAAGAATCTCCGTTGGCTCCTTCTTGTCTGTGGCATCATGTTCAAATACGTCAAACTTGTGTGGCTTTTCATAGCCTTCCTCCCTTATCTTTTGCAAACATATCTCTTACTCTTTAAAATATAGGCTCTATTCCCATTAGGCTTATTTCATCATTGTTCCATTCATATTTGTGAGTTTTTTTTCCTATAAATAATAATACTAATGTGTCCTTATTAGGGAATATATTCAGTTTACATCGTTGTGAAATATAAGCTTCACTTTCTCTCTCTCCTCAACATTAATTTTGGCCCCATGTCCTCTCTATTTCATCAATGTACTCTTCTACTCAATATCACCACAGTCTTATTTCAGACCCTTGTCAACTTCATAGGAATTACTTCGATATTTCCTGGTCGCTCTTCCACCAGTCTTGTCTCCCTAAAAGCCACTCTCAACAATGCTGCTAAAAAGCTTTTTAACTATGCTAACTTCCTAGATAACATCAAAAATATTTAGCCTAGGGAGCCTTGAAAGCCAGGCTGGGGATTTTGATACAGAAAATTTTTATATAGGATATAATAATATTGGAAAAACTCATGTTTTTTTCCGGGACTGTATGACTCCTTAAGATTGTGTTGTAAACCAAGCATAGGATAAGAAAGGTGCTTGAGAAAGGGCCAGATAAGATATTTGTTGCTATTGCTTCTTTTATTTCTTATCCCTGCTGTGATTCTGTCTCTGGAGAAGGTTGGTTTGATAGGGAAAAGCCAATGTGAACAGAGGAGAATGCTGTAGAGGGCAGGGTGGTGGAAGAAACAGAGCTGCAAAGCTGTGTCCTAAATCTGCCTGAGTTGACTTTTAAATATCATGATAAGAGCCTCTGACTCTTACTGTAGAAGGCCCCCACAGCCACCCAACTGCAGGGAAGTTCAGATTTTGGAATGGATTGAAAAATGAAGAAACCTGATCAAGTCTCTTGATCCCATTTCCACTCTGTTAAATCTTGTTTCTGCTTTATTAAGGCTCTGTGGCTTCCTCCATCCCCCAAAGTGGATCTTTGTATACTTCCTCAGACATAAGGAAGTATGTCTGAGGAAGATGTCTACTCACGCCATCCCCGCCAGATCACAGTTTGAATCCTTCACCTCCATTCTCTTTTACCTCTCCTTCTGATATTACAATTATGCATATGTTACACGTTTTGAAATTGTTCCACAGTTCTTGGATGTCCTGGGGTTGTTTTATTCTTTTTTCTCTTTGCTTTTCAGTTTGGGAAGTTTCTGTGGATCTATCTTCAAACTCACTGATTCTTTCCTCAGCCAAGTCCAGTCTGCTGAGATGCTCATCAAAGGCATTCTTCATTTCCATGACAGCATTTTTTATTTCTAGTATTTACTTTTGATTCTTTCTTAAAATTTCCATATCTCTGCTTACGTTACCCATCTGTTCTTTCATGTTGTGTACTTTTTCCGTTAAAGCCCTGACGTATTAATCACAGTTATTTTAAAATCTCTATCTGATACTTACAATATCTGTGTTATATCTGAGTCTGGTCCTGATACTTGCTTTGTCTCTTTAGCTTGGGTATTTTCCTGCCTTTTGGCATGTCTTATAATTTTTTGTTTAAAGCTGGATATGATGTATCACATAATAGGAACTGAGGTAAATAGGACTTTAGTGTAAGGATTTATGCTAATCTTTCTCAGAGTTGGGCTATTTTTAATGTTTGCTGTAGTTGTCAGTGACAGAGTCTTGGAATTCCTGTTCTGTCCTTGTTTTTGTCTCCTGTCTTGATTTGGAGTGCTTTTCCTCAGAGAAAGTCTGTGTCTTATAGCTCTTTCAGCTGTAATCCGCTGTTATTAAGCTGGAGCCTGTTGGTGTGGTGGTAAAGTGTGGAGGAGGGGAAGCATTCTATAATCTTATGATTAAATCTCAGTCTTTTAGTGGGTCTTTGTCTCTGGCTATGACCTTCACAAGAGTTTCTTCAGTGATATAGCTTCCCCACCCCTCAGGTGATACAGGAAGCCTAGGAGGAACTGATGCAGGAGGAATGCTATTTCTCCTAGTGGAATAAGGCTCTGGTAGTCTTTTTCCCTTGAAAGTAGGCTTTTGTTATGGAGAATGCTTACATAGTTCATAATTACACCTCCTCTTCCCCTGCCAGAGACATGAGAGCATCTCTTTTGGATCTTCAATTTAAGAACCTGGTGGGGTTCCCAAAAATGTGGGACTTGCTCTAAGACTGCAGCCCCCAGGATTTTCTCATTCTCATGCTAGTCTATGCTCAGCCTCTAGCAATTCATCAAAATCACCATTTAAGTGTTTCTATCAGTTTATAGCTCTAGTATCCTCTGCTTTGGGTAGGTGGATCTCAGCTCTGTCTCCCTGAATTCATGTGTCTCTCCAGTGTGATAGTTTGACCTGCAATCTCACTTCTCTGATGGGTCCAAGAAAAGTCATTGATTTTCAATTTTTTGGGTTTTTTCTTGTTGTAAAGGCAGGAGTGATGACTTCTAAGCTCTTTATATTGTCAAAGCCGAAGCCAGAAGTTGTTGGATGTGGAATGGTATAGGAAAGAGACGTGTATGTGCTGTACCTTATTCAACTTTGCATTCAGCTTTATGCCCAGTAAAATAGAGTCTTGAGAGATTGTAAAGTATAAGTCTTGAGTCAACAGAAGGAGACAAGTTGTCCCAATCATCAGAAAACTGGTACACTTAAGTTAATCAGCAGAATCAGTGAATATTCCTAAGTGTAATAATTGTAAAAATCATAGAAGAGACTTGTACAATGCAAAAGCATAATATTTTGCAGTGTTAGATGTACATTCTTGAATAAAATTACAACCTTATACCAAGCAGGTTATTATTCATGCTGCTTATAAATCTGAAACTCAAAAGAGAAACCTATAAATTTTCACCAAACAATAGCACCCACACACTTAATTCACATGTACGCTCATTCCCAAGCACCAGATTTTACACAGCTGCCTGGAATTTTGGCAGAGAACATCCCAGATGCTGCCAAGATCATGAGAGAGGAAACGGATCTTAACCTAGCTGATTCCAACTTTTACGAAGCAAGATCATACATTTCTGAGTGTTCAGCGAACAGAGTTAGGAAGAATAATGGGTGAAGAGGAGAAAATTTCTTTATGATTGAGACTAAATTTCTAATAAGGCAAGAAGTACTCATTATTAGAATGCAGCTTTAAGTTACAGTCCTATGTTCAATAATAAATAAAACAAATATTTTTATATGGGTTTAGTTGTGTGGTTCTGCTTTACATCAGTCCTAGCTCTTCCCTTGCCTTCCTATGGGCAGCATTTTTCACAGTATAACTCTCCTCTTGCTACCTAATTCATGCAAAACCTGACCATTTCCTTCAGTAGAGCCAAGGCTTTTGAACCTCTATGTTTTTGTTTACATTAGTATAAACAGCTTCTCTGCCATCCAAATCTTACCATTTTTTCAGGAATAGAATGAACCTTGTGGTGTTGGATTAGAATCGGAGATATCAATATGAACTCCTGGTTTTCACACACACACACACACACACACACATACACATACAGATGCAGAAATGTAAATATAGATGTGTGTATATGCTTGGTCAATATATATACATATATTTCCAGGCTATTAACATAAGAGGATACTAGGCAGAGATATGTGAGAAATCTCTATACTGTTTTTGCAACTTTCCTGTAAGTCTAAAATTCTTCCAAAATGAAAAGTAAAAAAGAAAAAGACAAAAGCTAGAAGGTCCATATAACATGTTAAAATGTTTAAACAAACAAAAATATTTACTATGACTTCAAGGCCTAGGTCAGTATGACCTCTCCATGAAACCTTCACCAACACACCACCAGAAGTCCTTTTTCTCATACGTCTTTATGGGGAAAATTATATCATAGAGGTTTAACCTATATGGGTTTGAACTTCTATGATATAATTTCAGAGATATTTTTCTGACTCCTAATGGGATGGGTTAAGAAAGAGGTTAGATAGGAAGGAGAAACCTGGTCACAGCCTGAGAAATGACTCCTCACTCTTTCTCTGCTACCTTCATGGGCTAGAATTCCATTAGGAATCTTGTAGAGTACCAGAGCAGGTATGCTAAGCGGTCATTCTTTCCCAGCAGCTGTGGAGCAGAAAATCTGGCTGTAGCTGTAGAGGCAGCAGAAATCTGGATTGAGGGAAGAATTTAAGAGTGGATTTTAAAGGGATTTCCTGCTCCCAAGAAAGAATTTTTTCTCAGCATAAAGCAAGAACCAATCCCACAGAAGTTGGAAGTGTCCATACCTTTTGCCCTTAAACTTCAAGTTCAGTAAGTAATTGTGACCTTTATCCTTGGAAAGGCATATATTATAGCAAAGGAGTCTGGATTGAGAATCAAGACAGACCCATGTAACCTCCAGCCGGTTTGTTACTGCACAAAGGGCACGATCTGCTTGCTGCGAGACAAAAGCCAGTTGTCAAGAGGCAAGATGGTGGCAGAGAGAAAGGGCAGTTTATTGCAGCTTGACAGCAAGGGGAAAGATGACTGACTAATGTCTAAAAGAACCATCTTATGAAACAAAGACTACAGGCCGGTTATATGGAGGACTGGTCTCCGGGTGGGGGAGGCATCTGGTCTCAGGGTGGGGGCATCCATCTGATCTCTGGGTGGAGGCATCCATCTGGTCTTAGTTCCTGATAATCTTTTGTTTTACTGGATGTGCATCAGAGACTGGAGTAACGCCCTATACCCTGATCTTTCGGTTGTCATTGATGATGGCTATCAGCATAGACTTTCTGCCTACAGGTCATCACATTCCTAAGGAACTCAAAAAATCAAAGTTATCAACTTATAGCAACTGGGAGGGGCCATAAAATCCACAGAGTTAGTCAGAGGTCATTCAAAGTTATAATATGGTTTCTTTTCTTCAATATGGCTTCCCTTATGTCAACCTTGTATTGAGTCGGTATCAAGGTCAATAAATATCAGATGTTGGCGTGCTATAATCCCTCTGTATGCCCCTTTCTAATAATCACAAATACCCTTTCCCTGAAAGGAAAGTTCATCCATGTTGCTGTCTATAGCTGTAGTTTGTTCATTTTTCATTATTGTAAGTTTTTCCATTGTGTAACTATAGCACAATCTATCTGTTTTTGTTGATGGACATTTGTCTGTCATAAATTATGTCATAAGGAATATTCTTGTACATGTAGCTATTGCACACATGCAATACTTTTTTTTTTTTTAAAGATTTTATTTATTTATTTTTCCCCCAAAACCCCAGTACATAGTTGTCTGTCATAGCTGCACATCCTTCTAGTTGCTGTATGTGGGACGCGGCCTCAGCATGGCTGGAGGAGTGGTGCCTCGGTGCGCACCCGGGATCCGAACCCGGGCCGCTGGCAGCGGAGCGCACGCACTTAACCGCTAAGCCACGGGGCCGGCCCCTGCAATACTTTTTTAAATCTTATTTTTTATTAGCTTTTGTGGAAACAAATGAAGACCAACTTGAGAAAAGCAAAAGCTGTTTACTGAGAGCTTGCTATAACAAGTGAGTCAGCCACTATCACTTGCATTTTGGTAGCGACTCACAGGCAGGCAGAGGAGTGGGAAAGCTTTATATATAGTGGAAAAAAGGGAAGGCTGCAGGTATACCCTGATTAGAGGCTGGTGGCATGGGGAAGCTGTAAGTGAGCTAACTAGAAGTAGGGCATCCTATGTGATTCATTAGGAGTGCATATTGACTTTCTCTGGTTGGTCCTAAACTGGAAGTGGGGTAAATTAGGGAAGCTGTCAGTTAACAATCAAGTCCTGGTCATTTGAGGCCAATGGTTATAGGAGTTATCGTTCAGCTTCCTGGATTGTTACTAGAGAAAGAAACCTGGCTTCCTACCAGTCTTAATTATAGTAGGCTAGTTTCCTGGGCTATTTGTTGTAGATAAGTTGATTTCCTGGGCAGGCTGTTGCAAGTTGTGGGTCAAAATTCTGGGTTTTTTTTTTTTTTTTTTTTTTTTTTTTCTGGTGAGGAAGACCAGCCCTGAGCTAACATCTGACTCCAATCCTCCTCTTTTTTTTTTTTTGGCTGAGGAAGATTGGCCCTGAGCTAACATCTGTGCCCGTCTTCCTCCACTTTATATGGGACTCTGCCTCAGCATGGCTTGACAAGCAGTGCGTCGGTGCACGCCCGGGATCTGAACCGGCGAACCCTCGGCTGCTGCAGCGGAACACACACACTTAACAGCTTGCGCCACTGGCCCGGCCCCAGAATTCTGTTTTTATATGTGGTCTGGCCATTGTCCATTAGTATATTTAATCTCTCACTTTTGTGATTTCTGTCAAGTCATCTAGCTTTCTTGAGCTTCAGGACATAATAATTATATTATAATTATAATTAATATAATTATTATGATTTATTATAATTATAATTAATATAATTATTATGATTAATTATAACAATAATAATATTTCATATTATTTTTGTTAAAGTTAAATAGTGTGATAATATATTGAATACCTACTTTACTCTTTGACATAAAAATATTCTCTCTTCTTTACATCTCTTTCAATTCAATAGATGCTTGACAGTATCTATCAATGAACTTCAAGCAACATTGCTTGAAGTGTAGGTGTTATAAAAACAATTTAAGCATCAGGGTATTGGAATAGTTATCTTGATGCTCCTTCCAATCCTGATAATCCACAGCAGTGCTCACAGTTGTAGCATCTTTGTTTGCCTTGCAAGGATAAAGGTCCTTGGGTAAGTTAATACATTTACCCAAGTTCATATGGTTAGTAAGTAGAAGAGCTAAGATTTAAATCTAGGGCTGTCTGATTCCAAAGTTTATATATATATAAAATATATATTTTTTACTCTCCTATATATAAACAGCTGCCAATATTTTAGGCACATTTTACAAACTTATCAGACCACAGGAATACTTTTAAGGTTATAATGTATTGATAGAAATCCAATAGAGAATCATGAACTATAATACACACTTTGAATACAGTAGACAGGTAGAAATGATTTCACAACTGAATTTTTGCAAGAAATGACAAAAATTTGTTTTCTAATGCATTGCTTTTAACTTTATAACAGATGAAAATACAGAATTCAAATTACTTTATTTTGAATACCACTCAATATGAAAATCCTATCTTATGCATATTCATTGTAATAAAGAGAAGAAAATGAACTACACAATAATAAGCTGATAGTCTTGAATTAAGCTATTTCAAATATCGTTAATGCTTACGTCTTGGAAAGATCATCATCATCTCCACCACTCTTTTTTAAAACAAAAGCTGTGGTTGTTTAATTTTACTTTGAGAGAATGTGATTTTTTGTTTATTTCATTCGGTCGTAGTTTGAGAACTTCAAGATTTTCTTTTAAGTTTTCTCCTCTTAGCCACAGAATCTGTTTTTGTATAACTTAGTTATTAAAAATAAATATGAGACATTGCATTTTTAAAATAAAAGGATACAAAGTGTTTGATATTTCTTAATATAGTATTAAAATTAAACCATAAAAGAAAAATATTTCTCTGATGATTTTTTTTAAACACCTATTAGCATTTCCTCAAGGACCTTTCTGGAAATACTATTACAATAGAGCTACAGACACTATGCACTCAGCATGAGTGACAATTAGAGTGCACTGAAATTTTCCAACTTTGCCATACTTTTTATAGCTAAGGTTTCTCTATTTTTCTGACCAGTTGTTACAGAGAAGCTGGGTTTTTTAAATAGCAGCAAATTAAACAGAAAGAGGCTTTCAATGTTTTTAAATACTCCAGCTGGAATATCTGCTTGTTTATACATTTAACATATAGTAGTACTGAAATTAGCTGATACTCACATCACTGAGGGTTTTCTCCACCTCATTACTTCTAGAAAATTGTTGTGTGCACGCCTGATCCATGGAAATTATAGTGCATGGAAGTATGCAATCCTTTGTACAGCTTGGTAAAACTTGTCACCTTGTTACTCTCCTTTCAGAAAAGTCCAGGCCTGCTCCTCTCCAACCCCATGGAATCAGGCTGGCTGATTCCAGTCACCTCCCTAAAACGCCTGGCTAAGGCTGCTGCTCAGAAAGGTCTTTCCTTTAAAATGACATCCTACTTCTGTAAACCCTAGTCAAGTGAGATTTATAACTCATTGCTCCTCTTGTATGTATGTTGAAGTAGAGTGGAATCATTCAACTGAGAGGAGTAAAATCCAGACAATAATACAGCTTAATTTTATCTAGTTCCATAGACGTTTAAGAAACAATATGAGCTTTATCTAGGCCTCTTTATGATATACAGTGTTTTGAAACAGCCATTTCTCTTTTTTTTATTTGAATAATGAGACTATATTTGTGTATTGTTATGCAATGACATCTAAAAGAGAAAGAATGCATTAATACAAACTACAAAAATAGAACTGAGGGGCCGGCCCTGTAGTATAGCGGTTGAGTTCATGTGCTCTGCATCGGTGGCCCAGGGTTCACTGGTTCGGATCCTGGGCATGGACCTACATACCACTCATCAAGCCATTCTGAGGCGGTGTCCTGCGTAGAGCAACTAGAACGATGTACAACTATGACATACAGCTATCTACTGGGGCTTTGGGGAGAAAAAAGGAAAAAAAGAGGAAGATTGGCAACAGATATTAGTTCAGGGCCAATCTTCCTCAAAAAAAAAAAAAGAGCTGAAACTTAGAGTGCAAGATAAGAGCAATGTAACTGAAATTTGTGGAATTGGGTTTGAGTCCTAGTCCTTCTTATTAAAAGATGTATGTTCTGGTACAAATAAGGCCACTTCTGTGATCAGTTTCTTCTTATATATAATCAGATAAGATCTATTCTGCTTATTTCACAAGATTTTAGGAAGAACTTACAATACAATTCAATGCAGTGTTATAAAAATTTAGTGAATATGGAGTATGTAGGAAACATTTTGCTGGATACTTTTTTAAATAAATACTTTTTTATAAATAATATAAATAAAATAAAGAAAGAATTACACTGGATCAAAACGGTCATTTTATATTGAAAAACATTTATTTCACAATGAATAGACAGAACCTTTATGACATGAATAGCAACATTAGTACAAAACATAAGCAAAAACTTTTCTAACTATACAAAATGACAATCATATTCAAAGACTCATAATCTTTGGCAGATATCATGAGAAAAATTAAATAAGAATAAAATGAATTTGAATAAGTAAAATATTTAAACAGATACATACTGATATTTATACTGTCAGATAATAGACACTCTTTTTGAATAATCATGCAACATTTACAAAAATTAATCAGATATAAGACCATTTAAGAAAAATATTGCAAAGTTGAAATTGAACAGCTATGATATTTATTCACAATGTACTAGCATGAGATATTAGTTTCAAAAGTTTAATTAGAAAAAATTCAACATCTTAAAATTTGAGAACAGAAGTTACTGACAGATAAAACTCAAGTTATTTTAGAAAAAAACAAGGAACATAAAAACCTAATCAAAAAGCAGCCAGAAAAAGATTATCTTCAATTAAGTTAACAGCTGATTTTTCAATATCAATTATGAGATAATATAGCCATTGTTCTATAAGAAAATATCTACCAATCTAGAAATCTATACCTATCATTCAAGAATAAAGATAAAAATAAGGACATTTTAACAAAAACAAAATCAAAGAATTTAAAATCAGCAGATCAATACTAGGGGAAATATGAAAGGATGCTCTTCAGACAGAAAGAAAATTATCCCAAAATGAAGCTTGTAGATACAAGTAGAAAATCACAAATGAATGTGAAAAAGATGGGAATCAATATAAATGAATATTGACCGATTAATTAATAGTAGTGCATTCCTGAGTTTACAGTATAGATTGAATTAAAAAACATTACTACAATGGTATCTAAGTCAGAAAGGGGGTAAATGAAGTTAAAAAGTTCTTTGATCCTTGTGGAAGACAAAGATTAAAAAGCTAATAAATATTAGATTTAAATTAAGGAACCATGTTTTAATCTCTAAAAGAATATTATAGTATCACAAAGAAGAGTAAGAGAATATTTAACTTTCCTGCTAATATAGACAGGAAAATGGAGTAAAAACTATTACATTCAAATGAAATGAAGGAGAGAAATATAAATAAATTGGGACAAATTGTAAGATATAGATTTAAACAAGATAGATCAGTAAGGACACTAAATTTAAATTTGCATTTAAATCTAATTGGAGTCTAAATATTGCAATTAAAAGATAAAGACTATCATTCTGGATGTGACATTATACTGTATTAGACTATACTATGTTTCAAAACCTAGAGGATGCAGGGAAAGCTGTGCTTAGAGGGGAATTTTTAACTTAAAATTCATGTATTAGAAAAGGAGTGAGGCAGAAAATCAATAAGCCTTAGCTCCTCTAGTTCAAGAATTTTTTTTTTTGAAACAATAGCAAGTTGAATCCAAATAAGATAGAAAGACATAGACAATCTAGATATCAGTGAAATAAGAAACAAATATACTGTAGAGAGGATCCAAAAAAGTCAAATGTTGATTATTGGAAAAGACTAATAAAATTGCTAATCCCTGGTGAGATTATCAAGGGAAGAAAAAGACAAGAAGGAAAATAGATTTGTTTCAATTGAATGATTAGAAAGAGAGAGTGCAGGTAGAATGAAAAAAAGAGATTGTTACCATGGGCAGTGTCACTGCAACTGCGGGTTAGCAAATGTTGTATGTGTTTTTGCAAAGCAGTTGTTTATAAATGATCCACTTTTTTTTTGCAGGGATTTACTATACCAGATAGATTTTCCTTATAGGACTACTTATAAAATTCTCAATTGCTGATTAAAAAAATAGATATTTTATCTTCCTTTAATGTTCTAACATATAATACATAATATCGTCTATTTTCCTCCTTGAAGTTCCATAAAAAGACGGTCAGAAATTCCCCAACTTTCTATAAAGTGAATTAAACCAAAACACTTGAATTTCTCTCTGTGTTTACAATAGGCAAGAGAATGTGATTTGAGTTATTTGGTCTGACACATTTTATAGCTTGTAACGAGACTAAGCACATACGCAAACACACAGGTATGAATATATTTACTTTCATGCCCAATGAATTTAAAGCCTAAGAAGCACTGGTTGTTGAAATCATTAAGCAATAACCCAAACATCTGTATTTTAAGTAGGGGAACGGGTAGATCTTACGCTTGGATTTTGAGAGTTGTTATATTTCATGTCTAAGTATTCTAGAATTGAAACCTGGGCAGCAAAATACATGGCAAGATATCAAAATACCATCGTAAACACTGCTATTTTGCCTTAAAATTTTCCTTATGGGTGGTCAAATCAAGGGTACACTGTTCATTCTGATATTCTAAACATTCCACAAAATGGTCCCAACCTCTTTCTCACTCTTAGGGACCGTCTCTACTCATGAGAATCCTGAGGCAATCAGACTATTCCATGCTCCCCACAACTATTTCTGACATTCCTGGATTATCTTTGCTCATTAGGTCTATGATGATCATCTTTCAAGTTGCCTCCATAAACTCCTTTCTTTCTTTTCTTTTTTTTCTCGTGAGGAAGATCAGCCCTGAACTAATATCTGTTGCCAATCCTCCTCTTTTTTGCTGAGGAAGATTGACCTTGGGCTAACATCCATGCCCATCTTCCTCTACTTTATACCGGACGCCGCCATAGCATGGCTTAATAAGCAGTGTGTAGATCTGTGCCCAGGATCCAAACCTGTGAACCCTGGGCTGCCAAAGTGGTGTGCACAAACTCAACCACTCAGCCACTGGGCCGGCCCGCATAAACTCTTTTCTTAATCCACTGACAAGATGTGATCTTTAAATTCTGTGCAAACTCATAACATCTTTCTTGTGTTTCTTGTGTAACTCTTTTGTTTTGTTTGTTTTTGTTTTCTTAACAATTGGGCATCATCATTTCTGAGCTTTTCTAATTTTGAACTTCTTAAGGGCTAGACTGTGTCTTCAAAATATTTACATCTTTATTATCCTGACTTTAATTGAATTGAATCAAATTGTTCGTAACTAAAGAGATAGTAAATGAGGAGTGAGCAAACGGGAGATGATGAAGGAAGGCTTTGGAAAAAACAAGTGGCTGGTTGAGAGGAGGGGGAAGGGGTTTGCCTGGCATGGAGGGGAGAGAGGGAGAAAGAAGGAGTTTATTTTTTTGTATGCTCTCATGTATATCAAATCACATACGGAGTTGAAAGAACCTGAATTTTGGAGGCAGAAGACCTTGGTTTGAACCGCGTACCTTCCTGAAAACTTGGTTTTTATGTTTGTAAAAGAGGAGTAATAATTTCTTCTTTATTAGCTTCTGTGTGTATGACCTCAATGAAATAATTACATAAAGATCTTCAGTTAATTATTCTATAAAGCTTAATTTTTATCTTATGCCTAGCACTTTGAGGGGGAATTTATTTGATGTGGGGGGGGAGACTTTTCCTAATAAAATTCATAAAAAATAAGTAGACATATCAAGCACAAAAATAATAATGGGGAGAGAATAACTAGCACATATCAAACTCCTTAGTTGTCAAGCATTGTGGTATTTCCCACAAATATACCATTAATCCTCACAAGAATTCTATTATTATCCCTGCTGTGGAGATGAGGAAACTGAGGCACTGGGAGTTCAATTTACCCAAGTTTACACTGCTGGCAAGTATTGGAGCCAGGACTCAAATCCAGGTCTCTCAAACTCAGAGTCCATGCTTTTAACCACTATCCTGCATCACCACTCCAGAGGCAAACAATGAGATTAATTTGCTTTTACCTAGAAAAATTACAGTGAAAGTACCTCTTAGAAAAATCATTTCTTTCTCCGAAAAACTCAGCTTGAAATGAAGATAGGTAGTAGTAGAATCAGAGCTCCAATTAAAAGAGATTGTGTTTTCCCCTGTAGGTATCAAATTATAAACATTATGTTGAATCTAATTGAATATAGTTTGGGGCTTTTTTGCTTCTTTTCAATTTAGTTACAATGAACTTACAGTAAATTTAGTCTGTAAGGAAAGGAGACCTAGCGTGACCCAAAGTATGATTTCCATGGGATATAAGTATAAAAGCCTGTATATTTTTAAATTATGCAGTGGTCCAAAGGGTTTGGACTGCACAGGGATTTTTGACCACCAGCATTGCTAAGAAACTGCTAAGACTGCAGAAAGGGAATTGTCTGCACTGCAGAGAAATCTGAGAATTAAAGATGAAGCATATACTGGTACTCTTTTCTCAGTAACTGTACAAACAATAGAACAAAAAAGGCCCTCCTCACTGGAAACTTTCATCTTAACACCGTTTGTATATTGCTGCATCTGCATCTATCCTTATGTAGTCTGTCTAGCCAGATGCAGATGCTCCCACCAATCATCATATTCAAAAAGAAAGAGTTAAAAGGCCAGAGAGAATCCACATGATAAACAATCATTAGTGGTCTACATGAGGAGTAAACAATTCATGGTCAGGTTTTTTTTTTTTTTTTTTTTATGTTGTTGATGATATTTTCCTCTATATAGTGTCCTTCTTCAGTTTCAGTGCTGGGGCTTGTAGTCTTAGTTCTTGCAAAGAACATTCATGAACTAATCTATGATAATAGCTTTGTTATTTTGTGCCACTGAAGTTAGTCCTCGTCTTCAGAAGTGGGAGAGCAGTACTGCAGCCTAAAATTCCTTGGTTATAGTTATCTGATTTTTCTCCCTCACAGTTCCAGTCTGGGAAGAGTCAGTTGATAGTTGACAGTTGATGAAGTGGATTAAAAATCAACAGAGTGATGTTAACGTCAGGGCAGAGTGAGTTGTTCCCTTTGTCTCTCCCCTCTAAGTTACCATCAGATATCCATTGACCAACAGAGGATTCCCTACACAGCACAACAGGACACATAATAGATCCATTCATCTATACATCCGAAGGTTGGTGGACTGGACCCCTGGGACACAGTGGAACTAAAGGAACAGCCCCCTCCCACTCCCCCGGCAGCAGTGATCCAGGGTGCAGATCCTCATGCTGGCACACATACCTGTGAATGCTCACTGCAGGAACAGATATAGCAGGCGCCGTAGCTCGTGCGACTGCAAGTGGAGTGGAGACAGTGGGCACCATGGCTAGTGTGATTGCCAGTGGACATCAGGAGTAGAAAAAACAGGTTCTGCTTTCTCCCTGCCCGTCTCCCAGAAGATCCAGCATGCACACCCCCTCCACCTTTCCTGGCAGTGGCCAGGTTTTTCCTACAGTGGGGATAGTATACAAATTTTCCCAGCTGGGGCAGGGCACCCTGACATGAGTTTTCAAAACACAATGACTAGTACCAGAGACCAGAGGCTGCACAATGGAGCAACAACAACAACCTCTCCCTGCTTAACCCTTGCTCCCCACCAGTGATGGCAGATGGAACCTGTGACCAGAGGCTTCAGGAACCACAGCAGAACCAGTGACCCAGATCCCAGTGGTGACACCCATAACACCAGCTCCACCAGCAGTGAGGGATGCATACAAGTCTCTGGGTCCTTGGGCCCCTGGCAGGAACAGCAACATCCGTGAACCCAGCACCCGTGGCAGTGGTGCAACCAGCACCCCCAGACAACCCAGGAGCAGCGGCAAAGGTGGTGCATGGGGCAGCAGAATCCAAGCCCATGGAGAATCTGAGGAAAGCTATGGAGGAACAGGAGACCCAGGAGACCTTGGAAGCAGCAGAAGTGCTAGCAGCCTGGTGACCCTGGTGGCAACACCTGAGACTGCAGCAACATTGTAAGCAGCAAAGCAGCAGCAATCTCAGAGGCACAAGCAGCACAAGGAGGGCACTGACAACACCTCTAGCAGAGGCAGTGAAGGGTGGAAAGTGCAGGCTCTCAAATACAACCAGAAGCAGCTCAGAACCAAAGTAATCAAAGCCGTACCCAAATAAGAAAGGTGGTTACTACCACAAATGTGCCGGCAAAGGATTAATTCATCAAACACCGTGAAAAACTATAGTAACATGGTGGAATGGAAAGAGAAAGACAATGCTTCAGAAACCAGACATGAAGTCACTGAAGATTATAATCTAACTGACAGAGAATTCAAAATAGCTGTCATGAAGAAACTTAACAAGTTAAAAGAAAACTGAAAAGACAGTTCAATAAGCTCACGAATAAAATTAATGAACAGAAAGAGTACTTCACCAAAGAGATTGAAACTCTAAAAAAACCCAAACAGAAATTCTGGATATGAAGAACACAATTAATGAGATGAAAAATAATGGAGAAAGCATTAAAAATAGAGCAGATCATATGGAGGAGAGAATTAGAAATCTCGAAGATAGAAACCTAGAAATGATTCAGGTGGAGGAGGAAAGAGAACTAAGATATTTTTAAACAATGAACAAATTATTTGAGAAATATCAGAATCAATTAGGAAAAGTAACAAGGATTATAGGTATCCCAGAAGGAGAAGAGAGGGAGAAAGGAGCAGAGAGCTTATTCAAAGAAATAATAGCTGAGAACTTCCCAAACCTGGGGAAGGAACTGAACATGCACATACATGAAGCTAAGAGAACTCTTAATTATCTCAATACAAAAGACTTTCTCCAAGGAATATAATATTAAAACTGTCAAAAGTTAATGACCAAGAAAAAATATTAAAGGCAGCAAGAGAGAATAAAATAACCTACAAAGGAACCCTCATCAGGCTTTCAGCAGATTTCTCAGCAGAAACCTAAAAGCGAGGAAAGAGTGGAATGATATATTCAAAATACTGAAAGAAAAAACTATCAGCCATGAATACTATATCCAGCAAAATTATCCTTCAGATAGGATGGAGAAAGTAAAGGTTTCCCAGACAGACAGAAGCTGAGGGAGTTCATCTCCACTAGATCTGCCTTACAGGAATGTTGAAAGGAGCCCCCCTACCTGAAACAAAAAGGCAAAGGTTTACAAAGTTTTGAGCAAGGAGATAAATGGACAGACAGAATCAGAAAATTACAGCTCTATATCAAAAAAGATTAGTAAACACTTAATTATAACATAAAGGATAAAGGGAAAGAAAGCATCAAAAATAACTAAAATCACTTCAGTTTGGTCACAAACTCACAACACAAAAAAGAATAATCCATGACAATAAAAACATAGATGGAAAAAGGAAAAGGATGGAAATTGCATAGGCTAATAGAGATAAGAGACTATCAGAAAATGGACCATCTCATCTATGAGACCTTTTATACAAACCTCATGGTAATCACAAAACAAAAAATCAGAGCAGAGTCACAAATCATAAATAAAGAGAAAATTGAGAAAAACATCACAGAAAACCACCTAACTGAAATGGCAAACAGAAATACAAGGAAAAAGAAACAATGGAAAGATAGAATAATCAGAAAACATTAGATAAAATGGCAGTATTAAGCCCTCATATATGAATAATCACTCTAAAAGCAAATGGATTGAATTCGCCAATAAAAAGACACAGACTGGCTGAATGGATTAAAAAACAAGACCCAAAAATATGCTGCCTCCAAGAAACACCTCTCAGCTCTAAAGACAAATGAAGGATCAGAGTGAAGGGATGGAATACAATACTTCAAGCAAATGGCAAACAAAAGAAAGTGGATCTAGCCATACTTATATGAGACAAAAAAGACTTTAAAACAAAAAAGATAACAAAGACAAAGGTGTGCGTCATATAGTGATAAAAGGGACATACCACCAAGAAGATATAACACTTATTAATATATATGCACCTAACACATGAGCATCAAAGTATATAAAGCAACTATTAATAGACCCAAAGGGAGAAATTGACAGCAACACACTAATAGTAGGGGACTTTAACACCTGATCTATCCATTGATCATCCAGACAGAAAGTCAACAAGGAAATAGTGGCCTTAAATGAAACACTAGACCAGATGGACTTAAATATATATAGAACAATCTATCCAAAACCAGCAGAATACACATTCTTCTCAGGTGCACATGGAACATTCTCAAAGATAGATCATATCTTGGGAAACAAGACAAGCCTCAATAATTTTAAGAAGATTGAAATCATGTCAAGCATGTTTTCTGACCACAATGGTATGAAACTGGAAATCAACTACAAGAAATAGGTAGAAAGGTCATAACTATTTGGAGACTAAACAACAGGCTACTGAACAACAATTGGATCAATGAAGAAAGCAAAGGAGAAATACAAAAATACCTGGAGACAAATGAAAATGAACATACAACGTACCAAAACTTATGGGATGCAGCAAAAGCAGTACTAAGGGGGAAGTTTATAGCAATACAAACCTACCTCAAGAAACAAGAAAAACCTCAAATAAACAATCTTACCCTATACCTAAAAGAACTAGAAAAAGAAGAACAGACAAAGCCCAAAGTCAGTAGAAGGAAGGACATAATAAAGATTAGAGCAAAAATGAATGAAATAGAGACTAAGAAAAATACAAAAGATCAATGAAACTAACAGCTGGTTCTTTGAGAAGATAAACAAAATTGACAAATACTTAGCCAGGCTCACCAAGGAAAAAAGAGAGAAGAGTTAAATAAATAATTTCAGAAATGAAAGAATAGAAATTACAACGGACACCACAGAAATACAAAGGATTATAAAAGAACACTATGAAAAGATATATACCACCAAATTGGATAACTTAGAAGACATGGATAAATTCTTAGAATCATACAACCTCCCAAAACTGAATCAAGAAGAAATAGAGAATCTGAATAGACCAATCACAAGCATAGAGATTCAAACAGTAAACAAAACCTCCCAAAAAACAAAAGTCAAGGACCAGACAGCTTCTCTGGTGAATTCAACCAAACATTCAAAGACGATTTAATACATATCCTTTTCAAACTCTTCCAAAAATTGAAGAGGATGGATCACTTCCTAACTCATTTTATGAGGCTAACATTACCCTGTTACCAAAACCAGAGAAGGACAACACAAAAAAGGAAAATTATAGGCCAATATCAGTGATGAACATAGTTGCAAAAATCCTCAACAAAATAATAGCAAATAAAATACAACAATACATTAAAAGGATCATACACTATGATCAACTGGGATTTATACCAAGGATTCAGGGATGATTCAACATCCGCAAATCAATCAATGTGATATACCACATTAACAAAATGAGGAATAAAAATCACATGATCATCTCAGTGGATTCAGAGAAAGAATTTGACAAGATCCAACATCCATTTATAATAAAAACTGTCAATAAAATGGGTATAGAAGGAGAGTACCTCAAAATAATAAAGGCCATACATGACAAACCTACAGCCAACATCATACTCAATGGTGAAAACTGAAAGCTATTCCTCTGAGAACAGGAACAAGACAAGGATGCCCACTCTTGCCACTCTTATTCAACATAGTACTGGAGGTTTTAGCCAGAGCAATTAGGCAAGATAAAGAAATAAAAGGAATCCAAATTGGAAAGGAAGAATAAAACTGTCACTATTTGCAGATGACATGATTCTACATATAGAAAATCCTAAAGAATCCACCAAAAAACTATTAGAAATAATCAAATAATCAAGTAAAGTTGCAGGGTACAAAATCAACATACAAAAATCAGTTGCATTTCTATACACTAATAACAAACTGGCAGAAAGGTAAATCAAGAATACAGACCCGTTTACAATCACACACACAAAAAATATCTACTAATAAATTTAACCAAGGAAGTGAAAGACCTATACACTGAAAACTATAAGACATTATTGAAAGAAATTGAAGAAGACATAAAGAAATGTAAAGATATTCCATACTCATGGACTGGAAGAATAAACGTAGTTAAAATGTCCATATTATCTAAAGCAATCTACAGATTCAGTGTAATCCCAATCAGAATCCCAGTGACAGGATAATGTACACCTAAAATTTACACAATGTTATAAGCCAATATGACTTCAATAAAATAATTTTTTAAAAAATCAGTAGGTGACAGCAAGGTAACTCAGAGTTGGCAACAGCTGGAAGTTTCTAACACACGAGGGCTGGAGGGACCAAGGAAAGATGTGGTAAACTGTTGCCTGCAATCCAGGTTCTCATAGCAGAAGCCAGAACCATGGGAGATAGGAGCTAGATCACAGAAGAGTTGCAGACAGTGCCAGAGATGCTGCCGAGGGTAGAGAAGGAAGAGGGAAATGGCTGGCTTCTCCCTCTCTACATCCTCCAATCTCTTGCTCTATCTCTCATGAACAGAACCAGCAGGAAGCCAGCTGACACATAGTTTAATTATCACAGTCTGCAAAGGTTAGCCTCCCTACAGTGTCAAGCAGCACATGGGAAGAGGGAGGGACCGATCTGAGGGCTAACAGGCCCAGGACTGGCCAAGGAGTTGGGACTAGACAGAGGTAAGGGGCATAATTGGAGGTATCGATATAATTCAGTGGCTTAAACTAAGGTAGTGGCAGAGAAAATGGAAAGAAATAGATGATTTGAGGTATATTTAGTAGGAAAAAAACATGACAGTGTTAGATTAGATTCGAGAATTAAGGGACAAAACGTACTATGAGCAACTTCAACCATTTTCATTGATTGTGTTAGTTTTGTAGTTTCTGCAGAATTATAAGGCTGCCACTCAATCCCTGAGTGTTTAACTAAATTGTTCCTCAAGTTATTAATAAGCAAGAAAATGTGGTCAGCAATTGTCTAGATGTCATACTGCAGAGAAGGAAGGAGACTGGCTGCTGCTGTGAGTTGTCACTCTTCCTGTCATTGGTTATTGTCATCAGGAGGCACAGGAGAGAAGAGCAAGTTATATAACCAAGGAACAGAAGATTCACAGAATCATACATCTCCTGAATACCTCTTTAGACTGAAAAGCTGTATTGTTTTACTGGTTACAAAGACCAAGTCATTAGAGAAATGAGGATACGTTAGCAAGCAGTTATGGTAATAATTGCCAGGGGTGTGTGTGTGTATTTAGTACTTGAAAACTACTTTGAGAATTTATACAAAAAACCAATTAGGCAGTCCAAAAATAAGGTTTTAAATTCAAGGTGTCAGAACAAAGGTGGAGACTAAGGTGTAGCGTAGAGGACTTCATGAGCCAAAACACGAATGGCTGCAGAATTGTCCCATGCAGTTGCCACTGCATTTAAGGGAAGTGAAGTGAAGTAGACAAGAGAGTGCAGTAGTCACTAGACCTGCCCTCGGTAGCTCTTGCCTGGCAAGTCCTCTGTGGAGAGCCAGAACCTTGACACCAGATGCTTCCATGACTATTATTTTGTACATTTTTAACTTTAGCAACAATGTGAGCAAAAGATAACTAAAGCAATTTTATTAATAATAATACAATTATGTAATGATATAGTATCTCTATGGCCAAATAAGGAGGCATTATTTAAGTGTTTACCATATGCATGGCTTTGTGCCAGTTCCTGAAAGGACTACAAAGAAATATAGGGCACATTTCAGCGGAATTACAAGATCCTTTCATTTTTAAATTTAGTAACACAATTTGTTATCTATAGCAACACTGAATTCCAAGCAAATTCACCTTCCTGGTACATATTGTTATCTCACATATACTCAAACCTCCATCTCAATTCATGGGAAAAAAATCTATTTTATGCATCAGAAAATGTTAATATACATGTATATAGGTCACAGGATTTGAATCAGTAGTTGTAATGTGGGTATTATTGAACTAGAATGGAATGAGAAGTTTGAGATAGACAAAAGAATTATTAAACAATTAGATTGTGTCAGAAAAGCCCCTAAATGCCATCCTGACCTGCACAGGATCTCTGAAGACCAACAAGATAATTATAGGAGATATAGCCTTATACCAGAAATAAGAATATAATTGGATGTTCTACATAGGAAAATAATTGAAAACCAGTTAGGAAACAATCAGGTGACTTGCCAGAACTGGAAACCTGAAGAGCAGGATGCAAATGTCTTGATAGAAAATATATGCAGGGCCAATTGACCAAACTATTGAGATTGAGATCTTTAGTTCTATGGAGGTATTAACATCTAACTTTCATTCTACATGTACAGAAACAACAGAGTCACATTGGAAGACAATTGAAAAATTTACAGATAGAACCAAGACCTTGTCTAAGATAGTTGATACCTACTTTCAGAGTCCAATCAGGAATTTTGACATTCTAAACCAGCAAGAAGCAGGTCCTCAAATCAAAAGAATTTATTGGGCGGTGAGGCAGAAGGAGGGGGAAAAAGGGAGGGGCAGGGCTCCTGAGTGCATTCAGAGGGTTGTTCAATTCTCCCTCACTGCAAAGTTCCCTGGCTTTGACCTTGGGTTTCCAGCTCTGTTCAACTCCTTAAAAGATCAAGGGAAGTTGTCTGTTCTGGGGCTGTGGCAAGCTGGTCAATGGGAGGAGGAGCATGGCAGAAGGGAAGGTGCAGAGTATTTGTAAGGTAGGGAGGGGACTTAAAATGTCTATACTTTTTAAAAATCACTATTTTCAGAGTTTCTAACTTCTGTTGTTTAGGCCAAAGTCTGTCAAGTCCAGTAGTAATTAAGGTTCTGTTTACTTTGTGTTGAAAAGTGGCTGTTTTTAAAGACTATATTATTTTTAGAGCAGTTTTAGGTTTACAATGATAATGACTTGACAATACAGAGATTCCCATATACCTCCTATCCCCACATGCATAGCCTCCCCCATTATCAACATCAATCACCAGAATGGTATATATTTTACTATAGTTTTAACTTTTCCAGAATGTCAGATAGCTAGAATCATACAGTATGTAGCTTTTCCAGATTGGCTTCTTTCACTTAGTAATATGCATTTAAGCTTCCTCCATGTCTTTTCATGGCTTGGTAGTTCATTTCTTTTCAGCACTGAAAAATATTCCATGTTTGGAGGTATCACAGTTTTATTTATCTATTCACCTAATGAAGGATATCTTGGTTGCTTCCAAGTTTTGGCAATATTAAACAAAGCCACTGTAAACACCCTTGTGCAGGTTTTTGTGTGGACATAATTTTTTAACTCCTTTGGGTAAATACTAAGGAGCATGATTGCTGGATCAGATGTTTAGTTTTCTAAGAAACCACCAAACTATCTTCCAAAACAGCTGTACCATTTTGCATTCCCACTGGCATTGTATGAGAGTTTTTGTTGCTCCACATCCTGGCCAGCATTTGATGTTGTCAGTGTTCCAGATTTTGACCATTATAATTGGTGTGTGGTGCTATCTTTTTTTTTTCTTTTGCTGAGGAATTTTCGTCCTGAGCTAACGTCCATTGCTCATCCTCCTCTTCTTTTGCTTGAGGAAGATTAGCCCTGAGCTAACATCTGTGCCAGTCTTCCTCTATTTTGTATGTGGAACACTGCCACAGCATGGCTGGTGAGTGGAGTAGTGGATCTGTGCCGGGGATCCAAACCTATGAACCCAGGCCGTTGAAGCAGAGCACGTGGAACTTGAACAACTCAGCCGCGGGGCTGGACCCTGTCTTTTTGTTTTTTAATTTGGGTTTCCCTAATGGCATATGATGTGGGTCCTCTTTTCATATGCTTATTTGCCATGTATATATCTTCTTTAGTGAAATGTCTGTTAAAGTTTTGCCTCATTTTTTTGGACCTTCAAGAAAACCAGAAAAGTCTAATGAACATAGATGCAAAAATCCTCAACAAAATATTAGCAAACCAAATTCAACAGCACATTAAAACGATCGTAGATTATGACCAAGCGGGATTTATCTGTAGGATGCAAGGATGGTTCAACATATACAAATCAATCAATGTGACCACCACATTAACAAAATGAAGGATAATAATCATACGATCATCTCAATAGATGCGCAAAAAGCATTTGACAAAAGTCAACATTGTTTCATGATAAAAGCTCTCAACAAATTATGCATAGAGGGAATGTATCTCAACATAATAAAGACCATATATGACAAGCCCACAGTTAATGTCCTACTTAATGGTGGAAGGTTGAAAGCTTTTCCTTAAAGACCAAGGACAAGACAAAGATGCCCACTCTCACAATTCTATTCAACACAGTACTGGAAATCCTAGCCAGAGCAATTGGCAAGGAAAAGAAATAAAAGGCATCCAAATTGGAAAGGAAGAAGTAAAATTGTCTCTTAGATCATACACGAAAATCAACTCAAAATGGATTAAAGAGTTAAAACTAAGACTTGAAACCATAAAACTCTTAGAAGAAAACCCAAGAACAAAGCTCCTTGACATTGGTCTTGGCAATGATTTTTTGGATATCACATGCTAAAGCACAGGTAATAAAAACAAAAATAAATAAATGGGATTACATCAAACTAAAAAGCTTCTGCATAGCAAAAGAAACAACAAAATGAAAAGATGGCTACAAAATGGGAGAAAATATTTTTAAACCATACATCTGATAAACAGTTAATATCCAATATATGTAAGGAACTCCTATAACTCAAAGTAAAAATATTGGTCCAGCCCCGTGGCTTAGCGGTTAAGTGCGCGCGCTCCGCTACTGGCGGCCCGGGTTCCGATCCCAGGCGCATACCGAGTCACCGCTTCTCCGGCCATGCTGAGGCCGCGTCCCACATACAGAAACTAGAAGGATGTGCAACTATGACATACAACTATCTACTGGGGCTTTGGGGAAAAAAAAAGGAGGAGGATTGGCAATAGATGTTAGCTCAGAGCCCGTCTTCCTCAGCAAAAAGAGGAGGATTGGCATGAATGTTAGCTCAGGGCTGATCGTCCTCAAAAAAAAAAAAAAAACAACAACAAAAAAAACAAAGTAAAATATCAATAACTCAATTAAAAAATAAGCAAAGGACCTGAATAGACATTTCTCCAAAGAAGACATACAAATGGCCAATAGGTGTATGAAAACGTACTCAACATCACTAATCATCAGGGAAACGCAAATCGAAATGACAATGAGATCTCATCTTACAGCTGTTAGGATGGCTAAAAAAAAAAAAAGATAACATGTGTTGGTGAGGATGTGGAGAAAAGGGAACCTTTATAAACTGTTGGTGGGAATGTAAATTGCCACAGCCGTTATGGAAAATACGATGGAGTTTCACAAAAAAAATTAAGAACGGTAGTACCATATGATCCAGGAATCCCACTTCTGGGTATTTATCCAAGGAATTGAAAAAGAGATAGCTGCGCTATCATGTTTATTGTAGCATTAGTCATAATAGCCAAGATATAGAAAAAACCTAAATGTCCACCAATGGATGAATGAATGAGACCTTATTCTACATACATAAAATAGAATATCTTGCATTTTGAATGGACATTTTACTCATGATTTTGTAACATTGTGCAATGGTGATTTGTAAAACATTAGTTCACTAAGTTATGCAGATTTTCCAAACAAATGGTATATTTCATTCCACAAT
The DNA here is from genome assembly GCF_057802395.1 of Ceratotherium simum simum. Lineage (NCBI taxonomy): Eukaryota > Metazoa > Chordata > Mammalia > Perissodactyla > Rhinocerotidae > Ceratotherium > Ceratotherium simum. The sequence continues at coordinate 33,489,830 of NC_141914.1, read as the reverse complement.
ATTAACAAATCACGTTTGCTAATATCACCAATCTCATCAGAAAAATCTTTAAGTATTGGGAAGCTATTAAGCTCGTGGTGGCATGTACACGTTTTCCAAATTGCAAATGGATATACATTTTCATTTCAAAGTACAAATGTTATCATTGGCAACAAATACTCTCAGCTGTTTTCCTTGAAGCCACAGCCTCACCTTGCTTATTTTTAAGAAAATGTTTGCCTAACACCCAGGTTTGAATAACCAAAACTTGTCTTCCAATCATTCTTTCAAGTAAAAATGGTGTTCCAGGGGCCGGCCCGGTGGCACAAGCAGTTAAGTGCACGCGCTCCGCTGCGGCGGCCCGGGGTTCGCTGGTTCGGACCCCGGGCGCGCACCGACGCACTGCTTGGTAATCCATGCTGTGGCGGCGTCCCATATAAAGTGGAGGAAGATAGGCACAGATGTTAGCCCAGGGCCGTCTTCCTCACCAAAAAAAAAAAAAAAAAAAAAAAGAGGAGGATTGGCGGATGTTAGCTCAGGGCTGAACTCCTCACAAACAAAAAAAAAAAAATGGTGTTCCATGAAAAAAGCAGCTGGTTCAGTTTGCAACTCAAAAAATATTACAAGTACTTTTCCTCGAGACAGCTATCACACTTCGGTATGCAGTGGTAGTGCTTTATGCATACTTCTCATTTCGTCACACGGAATATAAACAAGGCATGTAGCCAAGGGTTGAGATTTAATAAAATTAATCATTCTTAGTGCTTCATGAAAGACATTCTTTGATGAATGAATGAAACTGATGTGGTAGAGAAGAATACAGTGACGATGAACACAGTTTGGTGTCAAAGCCTTGATTCGTGTTCACATACCAGACATTTCACCCATCAGTTCTTTTGCACCATCAGTGGAAAAGGCACATAACATTTCAGTAGTATTATAAAAATATTTTTAACTTCAGAAAATCTCTGAATCAGCTTCAGGGTCCTCCAGAAGATTGAGCATCAAACTTTGAAAACTACTAAATTTGGATCATTATGCTGCAGAACTGGGAAAGACTTTTAATTTTATGATTCCCTTTATCACATTGACTAGACCACCCCATTTGTCCAAAAATCCAATTTTATTATATCAGCGAGACCCAGTGGTGCCATGGAGGATAAATGTTGATAATAATACCAAAGAAAGATGAACGTAATTGAAGTTATCAAATTGTCTCTATAATTGAATAAAAATGTTTTATCTAATTATGATATTATTTCTTAAGCACAATGTCTTCAGGTACCTGATTATATTTTACAAGAACAATATATTTGGGAAATGTATAAAAATTCTATTTGAATTATCAATAATTCAAAATTTTCCACCAGTTCTGACAAGTCTTACCTTTTAGTTACTTGTAAGTGGGAACTTTCACTAAATCAAAGCAAATAATACTAGAAGATAAACATATATTCCACTTTTTCCCATGCCATTATCAAGAAAAGAATAACTAATTGTAGGTAATGTTTACTGAATAATTATTATGACCAAGAAGTATAATTATTTATTTACTGCTAACAAAAACCCAATGAATTAGGTACTTATGACTCCCAGTTAAAGCTGAGGAAATTGAGGCTTAGAGAGGATTAATGAGCTCATCAAGGTCACAGGGATAGTATGTGGAAGAGAACTTAGTCATGAAGCTACTTGAGTGTCATTGTGAATTCCAGAACTGGTTAGAGAAAGAGTCAAGAAAGCTCACGTCAAAGCAGGTGGCTCCTCATTCTTAGAACTGTAACTGGCACTGCTATTCATCGGCACTAACAAGCCTCTCACGTTACCTAGCCCCGGTGTAGGTTCATGACGAAAGACTCTCTCCTGGGAGACTGAGTGGCTCTTTGCTGTGATCTGTGAGGTGAGTCATGGTTACAGACAGCCTGACAACGTAGCTGCACCGACTTGAGGCTGAGCGGAGAGAGCAGAGCCGGATGTTGAGCTTTAGAAATTATGACAATTTTTACACTTGATTAGGATCAAGCCTGAGAGAGGATCTGGAAGGTAGTTCTTTGGGGACTTGACAGAAAAAATTCTCTAGTGATAAATGGAATAAAACCTTAGAACGTGCTGAAAGATACTCCAGAGAGTGGAGGTTATTTGGGAGAAGTTTCTGACTTATGATATCTGTGGCCCTGCATTTCAGTGAGTTTCTTTTCTTTGGAGGTAGAAGGGATGACTCCTTGTCCAGGGTGCTGGAAAAAAGATTCAGCCTAGTCTAGATTGCACCATCTCACCTCTAGGATCTCATTCAGTTATAGGTGGAAGAAACTTTTGAGCAAAGAAAAAATATTACCTTTCTCCTCACCATTTTTATTTCCATAAGCTCCCTTCCTGGCAGTCAGTTCATCCCTGGAATTCTAGAAAGATGTTACTAAGAAGGACATTTCATCTTTTATTCTATGCCTCTTCCACCTCACAAGAAAATCTTAAAACAGAGATGTATATTACGTCTTACACAGAGAATGTGGAAAAGTCACAGATAAAGAATTGTTAGAGTTCTTTATTAGAAATCTGTGAAACAAATTATATGACAGTGTTAAAGGAAAAAAAGAAAAGTTAATTAATAATGAATTAAGAAATTATTGAATGCCTGTTCTGGGCCAGGCACAGTTGTAGAAACCAGAGATACAGCTGTGAGCTAAACAGAAAATTTCTCTACTTGCATAGTGCTTACATTCCACTGGGGAGATGAAAGATCTGCACATAAACATATATACAATATACAAATATATATCATTATATTTATGTAAATATATAATAAGGTAAATTACATATTAATGTATAATATGTATATTATATATTTATATAAATAAATATGTAATACATCTATTGGTGACAAGAATTATGAATAAAAAGCAGGTAAGATGTTAGAGGGTGATGAGAGGCTGGGTTATATTATATGTTGTTTTATTTAAGCTGATCAGGAAGGCTTTTTGGACAAGGTGACATTTGAGCAAAAACCTGAGTGCAACGAGAGAATAAACCATATGGGTACCTGGGGAGGAGCTGTCTAATCAGATGACACGGCAAATGCAAATACCCTAGGTTGAGCATATGCTTTTGTATCTGAAGAAGAGCAAGGATATCATTGTGGTTGGCAAAGGATGAGCCAGAAAGAGGAGATGATATAAGAAAGGTAACCAAGGGTCACATAATATATTGGGCCTTGTAGGCAATGGGTCAAGATATGAGATTTGAATTTTATTCTGAATAAGGCATAAAAGTCTTGGAGGGTTTTGAGCAGAAGAATGACATGATATGAATTGGGTTTTAAGATAATCATTCTGCTGTCTGGAAATTAGACTGTGAGTGGACAAGGATTGAAGCCCAGTGACCAATGAAAAGGTCCAAATGAGAGACTACAGGACTTGGAGTAAGGTGGGGAGAAGTGATTATATTTGAGGTAAATTTTGAACTGTAGGATTTGATTTGGTAATAGATTTAGTGTATGAGAAAAAGACTGTAGTCAAGGATATTGTCAAGACTTTGGCCCTGAGTTCCGGTTAAACTGAGAAGAGAGAGACCTTCTCAGGTTTTGTTTTAGTTTGCCTTGGTATCAAGAAGTTGTTTTTGCCCAAGTTTAGTTCTATTAGACATCCTAGTGGAGATGTTGAGTCAGCAGCTGTATATCAAGTCTGGAGTTCAGGGAACAAATTGAGTCTGGTTGAGTCTAATTTGAGATGGTTTTAGACGGATTTTAGTTGAGAGGGAATTGACAGAAAATCACAATGGAGAAACTAAAAGAGGCTGCATATTGTTTTGAGAGTTGTTTCCCGTTAGAATTTACCCCAGTCTGGGAGATTTTTCAGCTAGGGCACTTTTTTACCTGAAAACATTACACTCTAAGCTACTTGAAGTCTCAAACCATGTTTCATCATCTTTACATAGCTAAGTGTGGGCCTTATGACTGTGTCAGAGTAGACAGTTCAATTAAAAAATAAATGAAGTTGCTAGTATTTGGTAAGTGCTCAGAGCACACCATATATGGTTTGTTGTGGGCATTTAATTCGTAATTTTGGCTGAATGAAAGGCTGGTTGGTATAAAAGCACAATGTATTAGTAGTTAAAGTGAATACACATGTTACAAAATTTCAACATAAAATGTAAATTAATTCAATATCTTTGATTTTCTAGACAATACGTGCTTTCAACTTACTTTCACTTTAAAGAAAGAGTTCAAAAAGCCATTAATAGTAAAAACAAGTTTCAACACACCTGGTTGAAATTGGGTGGATAAATTTTGACTAAATAAATGATTGGCTAAATAAGCTCCTTCAGGAGTTAAAAAGTACTGTTTTCATATAAATGATATTTTCAATAAACATTACCTTTATCTCTTAATTAAAAGAAAAACGTTAATGTTCAACTGAAGAACAACATTCTTTAACCTAATTTTCTCCCAACAACCAGGTCATTGGCTCTAACAGATTCCGGCTTTATTTACATTGTTCCCACCATATTAAATAGTTTAATAGAAACTATAAACCACATTGCTTATAAAAATGGGATTAAATAATGTTTCTGACAATGTCTTCAAAACTCAATAAAAAGGTAATAAATATGAGGCTTAAAACATAAAATCTATCACAAAATTTCGTGTTTCTCATCTCCAGTAAAATCAAAATATGTGGATAATGCTCTTTTCTAGCTTTATTTTAATCATCTTTTAATATATTTTAAAAACCTGAGAGTCCAATAGAAGTGATTGTCTCAGAGTTTGAAAATTATAAAAATTAAGAAAACTCCACTACAAAGTTTATAGTGCTATAGACAAGACACATTCATGTTCATATTTCAATAGAAGGTCTCAAATGCCTACTATGTGCCAGTCCTGCTCGACCCATTCTTATAACTCTCTGTCAGTCCCAAGATTGAGCTTGTAGGGGTTGTCAGGCCCACAGTGCTGTACAGAAACAATGCTTGGGTTACATTCATCACGATGCAGGGAATTAAAAGATTATGACGTGAAATAAACCCGAGGAAAAAAGCATGAATGTTACAAGTGTCTGAGAAAACATGAGTCTTTATAAAATCAATTTTTCTTTCTCTAGCAAACCTATAGCTTAAGTTAGACTGAGAGGATTAACCCTAATATTTTCTTTAGAGGAATTTCTTTTCTTTTTTCAACCTGGACTCCCCCACGGTGAGGTAGCAGTTTAAATTTAAAAAGATTAAATAACACAGGGAACTTCATCTCTACCTACTTAATTTCCTAGGATTCCTGGCCCGAATACTAGGCTGTTTTTGTAAATGTACAACAACCTGAGATCATGGGGGCGTTTGAATCCATTTGTGCAGCCAGCTAGGCAATAGAGTGGAAAAAGACCAGGATTTAGACTCAGAAGATCCAAGCTCAAGTCTTGGCTCCATCATTAATTTTGTGAATTTGATCAAAACTCCTCCTTTTTCCAGATCTCAATTTACCTATTTGTATGTGAGAAGATTGATGACTAGTCAGGACTCTTTCAGAAGCAAACGACAGAAATTTAAGTCAAAGTGCATTAAGAAAATAAGAAATTTATTGGTGTATGTAACTGAAAATTACAGTTACAACTAGCTCTATGCATGGCTGGACCTAGGGCTGGAGTTATGCTATCAGGCTCTGTTCCTCTCCAGCCTGCAGCTCTGCTCTCCTGGTAGAGTTGGTTTTACTTGTTTATTTATTTATTTTGGCTCTAGGCTTTTCTCTTTTCCTCTAGCAGCTTCTAGAGAAAGAGAAGTTTCTTTCCTAATAATTATAATAAAAGAATGGAGTCTCTTTGGTCCAACTTGGTTTGTGTGCTCTGCCTTAAATTATTCACTAGTTTAATTTATTTATTTACTAATTATTATTTGAGCTCTACTATGGGATAGGCATTATGGTTCTAGACATCTGTGATACAATGATGAACAAACATAAAAATATATATATAAGTCCCCTGACTTCATAGACTATTCATTCAGTGGGATAGTAAGGGAATACACTAACACATGAATAAGTATATAATATTGTGCTGTTCTTGTTACGTTATAAGGAAAAATAAAGCAGGACAAGGGAATTGAGAGTGATAGTACCCTCTTTTATACAGAGTGATCCGACAAGTCTTTTCTGATATGGTGATATTTGTGATGCTTCTGGGAGAAAAGTGATGCTGGGAGAAAAACAATAAATTTAAGAAGCTTGCTTGTTGTATCACAGAAATAGCAAGGAGACCAGAGTAGTTGGAGCAGGATGATTTAGGAGGAAAGTGCTAACGTATGAGGATAGGAAGATAGCTAGTATCAGATTTTGTTTTAAGTTAGTTGGAAATTCTGGAGGATTGTGAACAGTAGAGAGGAAGGAGAACTATCTAATTTATGTTTTCAAAGAATCAGTTCTACTACTATTTGGAGAATAGACTGTGGGACACAGGACTGGAAACAGGAGATCATTTGGCAGGTTGTTCCGCTGGTCTAGGTGGAGATGACTGTGGCGTGGACTACAGTAGCAGGTGGAGAGAAATGGTCCTTCAAGAGAAAGACCAAGAATCATAAGACAGGCAAAATCCATCAGACACATCAGCCTTCCTAGGAATGAAATGGAGATGTTAAATTGGGTATGCGTGTCTAAGGGATTCTAGGGTATTTTTCCTCTATATTCTATAATAATATTCCTAAAGATATTTACAGTTTTACCGCGAATATGGGATCTATAGATGTCCCTATCTCAGAGTTAGAGGTGGGTGGTAGTGTTGGCCATCTGAACCACACCTACTGAGAGCAACATAGGATGTTTCTCTGAAACAAACCATAGTGCTGTTACGGGAAGGGGTGGTGGATGTTGGACATAAAAAAATTACAAAAGATGTCTAGTATAAAATTTTCTTAAACTCTCCTCCAGCTCTGGAATTTGTGTCATATCTTCCCATTAATTCACAGAAAAAATTGTTTTAATTTTTCTAGATCATGAAGCACCTACCCAAATTCCTTAATATGAAATTTGAATCTTTGCATACACCTCATCTCCATTACACTTTCTCTTCTGCCTTTGCTTCGAGTATCCTAGGTCACTTACCATAACTTACAAGTTTCATTCACTGTATTGCTCGACCCCCACACCTCTGCACACCCTACTCTCCATTGAGAATGCCTTTCTTTTGTCTACCTGGTAGATTCTTCAGCATTCCTCGATGCTTCCCTCCCCATCAGCCTTCTCAGATTCTCTGAGGCTGTTAGTCGCTCCCTGCCTCTGTGGTCCCCTTAGCAATTAATATCAGTAATCTCTCCTCTATTATAACATCGTCACAATATACACATACATTAGTCTCTCAAGGGTATGTATCTCAAGTTAACTTTGCTGGATCATAGTGAAAGGATCAATTTTACTAGATATTTTGAAATTGGCTTTCTAGAGCAGTTTACCAATGTATACTTGTAAATGAGGATGAGAACCCATTTCTTCATATCTTAGCCAACTTTTGGTATTTTTATATTTTAAGATTTTCACCAATCTGAAGAATGTGAAATTAATTGTTTAACCCTGATTGCTAGTGGTCATTCACAGTTCTTCTTACAAATCTGATTTATTTGCTATTTGATTTATGTTTATATTTTTTTCATAATTTCTGTTTCTAAGGCCACTGCATGTGGCCTTCTGGGCTATACACTGCGTGGTCTCTAGGGGACCTTGTTCATAGAGACCACAGTGAGAATGGTGCCACTCAGTTGTTGCGACAAGATGACCCTGAGGGGCAGACTTTGTCTTGCTCATCTTTCTATACCAAATTGTGTTTCGATCAGGATTTGGCACATAGTAGGCCCTAAATAAATGTTGAATCGAAGAGACGTAGTTTTATTGATAACGTTTCAGTAACATTGCTTTGCTTCCAACACTTCATGAAGAAGTAAAATAGTAATGTGGCTGCATCTACACGTTATTTTTATTTTATCTCCTTTTTTCTGTTTTATTCTTTTTTTTTCTAAGTTACATCATCAGGAAATGTTCTTGTCTATACGAGTATTGTGACACTTGGCTCCTTTGTTGCTGTTGTTGAATGAATGAAATTTAATATATAGGCAAGTTGGGTTGGTATTTCTGGACTATACATTTCTTAGAAGACCTCATGAGAGGTTAAGAGGTCATGAGAAATGGTTGAGCAACCATAATGTGAAATGCCAAAGAACCCCAAACTGAGACTCAAGTTATAAGGCCTTTAGAGCACACCAGTCTCCATGCACCTGGTTGGCTAAAAGGGAAATCTCGGATGATGAATGGGAGGGAGCACAAAAAACATAGAATCTAAAGCAATGGGCAGTTTTCCACATCATCAGCAGTATTTTGTAACAATCTCTTTGGCAACTGACAGCAGGCATTTAAATCAGCTATTTCCTCCTTAGAATTCCTCTCCGAAGAATAGTAATGGCCTCTGCAACTCTGAAGGAAACGTAGCCTATACTTGGATGCAATCTAATCTGGGAAATCGCCATGGTGTTAGTCATAGCTGTCACTGTGCCGAGCCCATTAGAGGTGTGCTGAGTGTAGATCTATAGGACTGTGCGACCTGATGGCTCCCGCTACACATTCTTTCTGGGATTAAGCAGGAAAACAAAAAACACTCAACATTTTAGACACCTGGCTTCTTAATTTTGTAACATTGGAATATCAATGCTGAGTCCATATATTGTTCTGGAAGACAGACATTGAGGTAGGTCGATATCTGAAATCAAGGAAATGACCCAACCCAATCAACTGTGCACTTGAAATTGTCATGATAAAGGCTTTCATTTCACCAAAAGAATTATTCCTGAGAATTCTAATTCCTTACTTTATGCAGTATTTTTGGTTTACAAATGACGTTCACACATATTATGTCATTTGACTTCCACTAAAATCCTGTGAGTTAAGTTGAACGATATTATTACTGAGCCTAAGAGATATTAATAATTTGGTTGAGATAACAGAGCTAATGAGGCAGGCAAAATCTGATTTTGATGGGCAGCAGTGTGCCCATCTATGAAACTAACTGTCCCAACTTCATTTGCTGCTGAACATGACCATGGGAAACCATTCTATCCAATGAGACATAACAATGGAAATCAGCTGAGAATTTCTTCATTTTATACGACATTTCTTTTCTCTTTCGTAGATATTCACTTTCTATCTCTTGCAATGCTAACTCTGTCTTGGTGGCCTGCTTCCAGGCCTCATTATTTTAAATTGTTACCCTCCCCCAACCTTCCCATTCCTTGTCTACTTTGGTTTTTATCTATGTGGCTTATTACTGTTTAATATACAGTCATGCGTCACTTAACAACAGGGATACATTGCAAGAAATGTGTCATTAGGTGATTTCATCGTTGTGAGAACATCACAGAGTGTGCTTACACAGACTCAGATGGCATAGCCTACTACACACCTAGGCTATATGGTACTAATCTTATGGGACCACTGTTGTATATGTGGTCCATCATTGACCAAAATGTCCTCATTCAGCGCATGACTGTGCTATATATTTAGCGTATTTATTATTGCCTATATTTTCCATCTAGAGTGTAAGTTTCTGTAGGGAAAGGTATTTTGTCTATTTTTTTCATGGTTGCTATGTTGCATGACTCCAGGGGCACCATTTCCATTGTGGCAGAAAACACTTGGCAAATATTTGATTCTTGAAAATATCAACTGAATGAATGAATGAATGTTTATGAAGTCTGCATGGTAACAGTATATTATTATATACTTGAATGAAAAACAAAGCAGAAATCAAAATTATTTTTACAACATGATACTATGTAAAAAGTAAAAAATAACAAACCTCCTATCTTTGAGAAAGAAAAAAAGGCTAGAGAAGATCATATCAAATTATTAATAGTTTTGCTTTTGGGTAATATGACTTATTATAGTCTTTAAAATAATTATTTCTACTTTTATATGTTTTTATACTTTATTAATTAGTAAGTTTTAATTTTATTATCAGGAAAAATATTGTGGTAAAAATATTCATCAAAAATAAAGTCTTTTGTCATTGCTATATTAGAGATCATTTATCTTCCTTGGATTCTTCTCTCATCTCCCAGGAAATATTCTCTGCTACCCCTTCCCCTCCATTCAGATGTCTGCTTATTTCAGATCACTTACAGGGTGTTGGATTCTTTATAGTCAAGCAGCAGCAATAGACACTTGGGGAAAGCACAGAATTAATGGAAACAGGAAACTTAATAAACAAACATGATTAAAAAAGCCCTTCTAGGAGATTAATGTGCTCTAGTCTAGTCAGCTCAGTTAAGAAATACTTGTTCAGTTTTCAAACTTTAGCTTTCCCTAGTTGGTGAGAATGTGTGTGTGCATTTTCTTTTTCGTGGGGAGGAGAATCAAAGCAATAAATCACATAAATAATGAAATAAGATCACAGAAATAGCATTCAATTAAAAATCAATGAAGCAAGATTATAGTTTAGCTAAAGACTTTCCTGAAAATGTCACATAACAAAGGAAAATAACTCAGCATCTGCTTTATAATCACTTTCCCTCTTGAGCTAATATTATTTGTTAAACAGAAGGCTGTTCTTTAAAACAGATTTTGCTTTGTATTAACGATTATTCTTGGGGATAAGTTAAAAATAATAGAAAATGACTAGAAAGGAGGTTATTTATCAGAGAAATAGGGCAAAAGTTTCTGAAGACCACCTCCCTTTATTTCCTCCCCTACACTCACCAAAAAAACAAAAACAAAAAACCCGAACCCAGAAAATAAAACTGTTACATTAGAGAAAGGGTAAATAGATAGCAATATAATCTATGAAGTGCATAGATATGTGTTTACTCAGAAAATTTTTTGAACAAGATTGGTCCTGAGAGATGACATATAGCCCAGTGGTTTGGAATCCAGACAGTGCATTGGATTCCCTTGGGAAGCTCATACCTGGGACCCTCCTCTCAGAGGTTCTGATTCCCCTGATGTGGGTTAAGGCCCTGGAATTGGGTAGTTTCAAAAGCTCTCAGGGGATTCTACCTGAGAACCACCGCATGGGTCCAAGTCGTCATTTTACAAATGAAAAAACAGTGGATGGAGATCTCCATAGCTCTCCATGGCTGATCAGTGATAGAACCTGTGCTAGATTTCAAGTTCAGTTCTCTTCCCACTTAACATTCTTTACCCTACTCGGGCAGAGGATAGGGTCTTATTCATTTCCTATCTCCTTTAGCCTTGTCTGCATTTAACGGCACTAGGCCTGTGGTAGGTGTTGAGTAAACATTAATTGAAGAGATTCATATCTCGTGTCCAATTGCCAATACTGGTCATGTTGGAAAAACCTGTCAACAGAAGATGAGTATACAAAATGCCATGAGGTTTGCAGAGGTTTAGAGCATTGAGAAAGTTTCTGTTTTTGGATTCAACAAGCTGCCCCACATAACCCTAGAACCTGCAGTGACTTCTGTCAGTTTCCATGGTACTAGCTAAATTGTAGAGATTTTGGGGCAGGCTGGGGGGTACAGCTGGGGTAGGGGAGGAGGGGACTGCAGAAATCTGACACCTGAGCCACATGCAAAAAGAAAAAAAAAATCCACTACCAGATCTTACTAGGATTAACAGGCTTAAAAATGTGGTAATATGGGGATGGTATGGATTTTTCCCTGGACCTGGGCACATGCCCATGTAGAAAGTGCTAAAAGAGAGGAGGAAAAATGACACAATTTGAAGAACAATGGTATCTAATAAGGATGTGCTCACAGAGAGGTTGATGTCTGGTACAATTTACAATCCAGGTTTTCCCTTGAGAGTTTTTATCAGGAGCACCTAGGAATTTTATTTCCTCTCAAACTTCATGGGCCTGGGCCCCACACCCAGGGTTTTAAATTCTACAGAAAGAGTGGGGATTCTGAGGCATCTGCTTAATTTAAGGGGAGTTCAAATCAAACTGACAATGATTTTAGTCTCTCACCCATCCTGCAAATGCCTGAGACTCCACATAGAGCTGCAATCTCCTGTTTACAAGTTTGTCTCTTTAACATGAAAACTGCCCAGGGAGGCGTTACAATTAAGGCTTTATCAATTATTGGTATTTTCAGATAATGAGTGAATGAGATTCATCACTTGCTTTCCTAGGAGGCAGTTTGGATAATAATCATTACAAAAACAAGAATGGATTTCTAGCCTGCTGCCTTCACTCTTCCAGCACGTGAGGAACACGACCACCAAGCTTACATAGTGCTTTACCGTTGGCTATTTTATCATTTAGCCATTCATTGCAGCACATCCCCTTGTTATGGCTGAGAAAAATTAAGTGAACATCTCCTGGCATTCTCTTCTACCACCAGCCTTGATGAAGAAGCAGCTCAGGTTGAGAAATAGGGCATTCAAGTGGGTGGAGTCACTCAACTATTTGGCAGATGGCCCAGAGGCACCATAGTTCTTTCCCAGGAACACAGTGAGTCAGATCCTACCCCAAGCTGTCTCCATTTCTAAGCATAGCAATCTTGAAATAAATGATTAGAAAAATAAGCCAAGGATTTATTTTTTTTATTAAAAAAACAACTTATTGAAAAAGAGTAATGCTTTATACAAATTCCCATTACAAAACCCCAAAATATCTATGGGTCTGTTTCCAGGTATGGTAGCAGAATACAAAAATACCAAAATTGGATAAATTCAGGTGTAACAATTCTGTTGGCCATTTTGGACTATAGATTTCTTTATAGAGTTTAGCAAGTAGTAACCACATGCATTTACACTCACACATCATTAGGATCCATGTATGTAGCAAAGGCTCTTTGAATTATATTTTCTAGGAGCATAGACTTTCAGGTTTGGAAGAAATACTAAAATTTACTAGGTTCAAATCTTCATATGATGCACTCCTTTGGATAACTTCTGCCATGTGGTTTCACTCTGCATTACCATTCCCAAACTACCTAACCTAGCAGTGTTAGCTGCCAGCTAATATAGCAACACCTCTGATGCCATTACTTAACAGATATCCACCTTGTATACCCTTGCAAATCCTTATAATTCAAAAAATCTTCTATACTTTGGCTTTGCCAATACTTACACTTTTGTTTTACCCATTACATCTGCAAACTCATCCTAAGTGAATTCTGAATTCCTGACAGGAGAAAACCTTGGCCACAAAAAGCATCAGGCCCTGCTGATCGAAGAAACAGACTTCCTTAGGATCCTTTTCATTTAGTAAGCTGAATTTCACTTTAGTGTCTCATTACTTCAGAGATGGGTTAAGGTAAGAAAGCTCTTAAAATTTCTCTCTTTTCAGTCATTTGAAAAGTAATTCAAAACCTATGCACTTAAATTCCTTAATTCTTTCCCCTAGTACACAACTTTCCACCCTACAAAACAACATTTATGTGTATCGCATCTCACTGGATCTCCACAACAGCCCTGTGAGGTAGGCAGGTCAGGAATTACAATCCCCTTTCTACAGATGAAGCAATAAATCTAGGGCAGTCAAGTGCCTTGCCCAAACTCACACAGTAATTGATAGCATCAAGACTCAAATCAGGTCTCCAGACACCAAAGCCAACACCCTTTCCATTGTATCATCTTGCTTAAGTGAAGTAGCACTTTCCACAGACTGGAAAACTAAGAGCAATTGTTAAAGTGGAACAGAGCACCAACGACGTGCTAGCCACAGCTGAAAGAAAGGAATCAGCCAGGGGAGAAAGGAAGGTGCTGGACGATGAGAAGGCGTGTGTGTAGGTTTGATTCAATGACATCCTAACAGCCAATTGGGCAAATAAAAACACTACTTAGGCATATTTCACGTTCAAAGAATGAGCATAATATCAGCTAATTAATACTTACTCCACCCCTACCAGCTGGTTAAGTATCATTATCTTGATTGGACAGACGGGAAAAGAGGAGAAAGATTAAGTGACTTCTTGCAGCTACAGAGAGAATATCTGTCATCAGATTGTTGCTACAGAAAGTCTAGCACTTTATTCAGACAAACAGGCCATACCTCTCCAGGAAGAGTAAATTATACGACAATTACATATAAGACAACAATACAGCTGAGGAGAGCAGTAGGAAATAGGTAGTTTAGGGGGATATACAACTGTGAATAAGAGGCTTAAAAATTCAATCAATAAAATTGTGTTACAACACCTGAGAAAGCAGCACACAGCTACTCATTGGGATAAATATTTTCAAAGCAAACAAGAGTTTTGTAGGTCAGAGTACAGGGATCGTGTGGGAAGGTGAACAGGAATATATCGTCCTGGTCGTGCAGACAGATTTGCTCCCAAAGCTCTGATTTCTAAGAGATTCTTATTGACTTTTTAGGAATTAAATTACAGGTGTATGAAATGTGCTATCAGATTCAAAGGTTAGGCCCAACCTCATAAGAAAACAAAGGCATGAAAAATGACTGACTGATGATAAAGCAAGTGCTATAAGATCATAGTAAAATATAACATAAAATTAGCATATGAAAAGGGCACAAGTGAAGAACTGAAATAATTCATACTTGGTAGAGTAGGTTAGGGCTTCTGTCCAAGACATGAAAAGCTGATGAAGGAGGGTAAATGATATTTGACCTATTATATATGTGCACATATAGAAAGAAGGGAAATATACCAAATAAACTGCTTATTTAATTAATATAGAATTTAATATATTTTCTTTTTTTAGATATATTTTATCTATGCTGGTACCAACGTAAGGAGAATAAGAGTTTCAACTAAATTTTTATAGAAAAACATGTATATATACATATCTATATATATTTACGGAGCGCCCCCTCCCCACATATGAGATGATTACTCAGTGGGAAGCAATAATACAAATGGAAAAGGCTTCCCTCCTGTATTGAGGAAAGGAGATAAAATAAGTCGTTTTTAGCACTAGGTATTTAAAAAAATATGTTTTTTTGTAATACCACAGTTCAGACTACAACAGTCAAAAGTCTAACATCCTAATGTCAATGACAGTATTTCAATGTCCATTTTCTGTTTGTTCCTACAGGGATGTCTCCTTTTGCTTGTATGTTACACGTAGTCTTTCCCACTGGAAGGTGCAGGTTTTGGATAGGGCCGTGGAGTTGGGTAAGACGTTGTTTTTCGGGGACAAGAGCAGCAAAGTAGGCCACCCCCCAGAAGGCAGAGAGAAGCAGCAGCCCAGCCAGTGAAGAGGGCATGACCAAATTCATACCTAAAAAGAAAAGACAATGCATTTGTTTAATCGATGAATCTTTGGAAACTTTTCTAATATCATTAAGGAAAGAAATCACTATCATACTTATTATATTTTTTTCCATTGAAAATAATCCTCCATGACCTCTTGCGTAAGTACTTTAAGGTTTGTGAACACACACACACAAGAATGTCTACATTGCAGTTGTTGACAATCTGCAATAGTAGATCAGACAACACAGCATGCAACACCAGGTTAATTACACAAGTATTTCCAAAGACATTTCCATGTGTAGGAGACTTGTAAAGCATGTTTATATATTTTAGAAGTCGGGTTTGCTTGGACCATGGTTCCTTGGCTAAAACTTAACAAGTCATGCTATTGCCACGTAGCAACCATATTCTATAAAAAACTGCTAGAGTGTGATGGAACTATTAGAGTTTTAAATAATTGATCCCAGGTACCTATATACACTGAAATCTGAAATTGATGGTTTTGTAAAAGAAAGCCTTCTAAGCAGCCCGTGGACCATTCTAGATTAAGCTGATTCAGGTGGATGTATTAAGCCAGACTCTTGGGGAGAGGATCTGTGACTGATGGTGAACAGCAAGAATAGAGAAGGGCTGGATCTAGAGTTATAAGGCCTGAGTTTGAATCCTGATGCAAACTCTCAACTGCTGCACTTGTGGGCTAGTAACTTCACCTCTCAACCTCAGTTTCTGCTTTTCCTTTCAGGGTCACATGAGACAATGTAAATAACAGGTGTATAGAGCACCTAGCAATTTATAACATGCTTTCACATCCATTACTGGTCAAATTTTAGCCTACTGACTCCCCAGCAGTTTCTGTCCCTACATCATAAATCTTATGGGATGGGCTCCAACTCAATCATTGCAGTATGTGCTTTCCTGTACGTGGGTGATTATACAAAAAGAAGCACACCTTATCTCTAACCACCGCGATTTTTCATGCCTTCATCCTCGCACTCAACAAACAGTAATTATATCTTAACATCCTGACTCTGAATGTAGTTATTAGGCTTTAAAGATGCGAACACGGTGAGACAAAGAGCCTTGTCTCTGATTAAAGTGTCATCAGATGAGAGCCAAGACGCAGCTCTTCAACTTCCACAACTTGCAATATTAAGAAAGAGGACCTCAGTAAAGTCAATTTTATAGTTGTGATGGAAAAAAAAATTTCAAAGTGGTATCTCAACTTATTTTTTTCCTAAATAAACTGTTTTTTCATAAATAAAATCAAACTATTGGGAATAAGGTATTATTCATTAACCCCTACAGTAGTACTATTTTTTCATGCAATCATAACTGTGTTAGTTACAAATAATCACAATTAATTGTTGTAAGTATAAGAATATACTTCAATAAAAGAAATTTCAAATATATTAGCATCTTTATTAATATTAAAAAAAAAAGTCCAGCATACAGTTGGAAGGTATAGAGCTTGGAACTTTTCTACTTTTAAGTGCATTTTGTCACCAATATAGGCTACTAAAGCAATTATCAAACTCATTTTAACATGAGTTATAGGCCATTCAAATTATTTTCAAGTTTGAGATAAAATTCTGGAAGGCAAATCTGGGAAGCTATGGCACTAGCTGGACTTTGCAGACCATAAAAAGGGTATTTTCTCAGAAAACAAACTATTTTACGCACGAATAGCATTACCTGGCATTGACTGGGGTCATGGGGTCATAGAATTCTTGAACAATTCTATTGCCATACCATGCTGTGGCAACTAAAACAGCCAGACCTACAGAAATGCAAAACAAAAGACTATTAATCACTATGCAACACTGAGCATAAATATACAGCCCATTAAATTTATAAGTTTTTTACAAGAATTAAATTTCATCACACTGACATTTTTAATTTAGTCAATTTTAATTTAGATAATTTTAATTTAGGAAGATTAGAAGTTCAAACATGATTTATTCCAAGTATTCTGTTAAGACAGACAAAAATATGAGGTCAGAGTTAGGCATGGTTTATACTCTTCTTGTCATCTTATTCACTTATAGTTCAAGGTCACTGGTACAAATAATGCTTTTCCGGAAACAGTTCAACAGGTTCATGTCATTAAAGATGTCCTTCAAACATACTGTTATACATTATAACATTGTATTGTTATACATTACACATTTCATCCAAACTACTTTAGATGAAGTCAATATCCTTATTAGCACAGAGTCACTTGCTAAAGGGAAGATGAACAACTCTTCTGCATTCTTCTTGACCAAAACTCAAAATTTACATTTCTGCAGAATCAAAAGGACAATAAACAGCTAGATAACAGGGAAGAGCAGGACCTGTCTCAGAATGGACCAGACCACCCAAATTCCTACTGCCCCACTCGCCAGACACGCCAGGGATTGCCTTGAGATTTGCTGAGGTGCCACGTCAGATCAATTTACGCAGTACACTCTCAATTTCCCACACATTTCATATTTCAGTAACACCAGAGAGAGCACTTAGTCAAAATAATTAATTCCATCATTTACAAGAAGTATAAAACATCTCAATTTTTCTTATACAAAGAAATTAATAGTTTTTATAGTAATTCTAGGAAACCATCAATGTAAACAGATTAAATCTTTCTATGCTAATCCTTCTTTCCCTGTGCCCCTCCCCTCACAAAAGGTCCAAGCTAATTGCTTCTAGCACTTGACAGAAAACACTATGGCTTTTGGCTGCTCAGATAGACCATGAGAATGCTCTGGAACTTGCAACCCTCACTCCCTAGGAAGTCTCCGAAACTGACATGGGAGTGATGCCGTCACTGATCCGAGTTACAAGAAGGCAAGTGAAGAAAGAGCGCTATGTAGTAAATTTATTCACAGCCTTTGATGTCAGATTAAACTGTTGGGAATAAAATGCCATCCATGCTTTTTCTGACAGAAGCTCATCTGGATAAACTGAAGGACTGCCCACTTTAACCAAACCTTTAGCAAAGCCACATGCACACTCCCTTCATTATTGGCTAGATCCACATATTACGCGGGGGCAAAGGCCCCTACCAGGTCTTTTGTCAAACAGAAAATGAGAAAGGAAAGTCTAATTCTAGTTTTTCCTAGTGGTAGATTATATCACTGGTGTCATTTTCAAAAACAATAGACTACTACATATACTATATAATATATATACACTATACAAAATATACATAGTAGTCTATTGTTTTATATGTATATATTTATATACACATAAATACACACATACTATTTTATTTAATATAAGCCTTATTATAAGGCTTTACAATGGAACTGTCCGTGTCTTCCTCTGGCTCTCATTTTCTCAAAGGTCACATATCTAACTCATCAATCAACACTTGACTAAAGCAACAAATACATTTTTATTTTCTATGGAAAATATAACCTCGTTCTTTTATCAAGGTTTTTTCAAGGGCTTTCTCTATTGTTTATTTCTTAACTCATTTAACCTAATTTCCTACCATTTCAACATTCCACCTCTACTCTAATTGGCCTTTGCCTTCATTGATCTATGGCTACATCCTGTTTATTCTGGAACTAGATCTGCCCACTTGGAATATTGTCCTCATTTTTCTCCAATAATCCCAATCCCATCCATTCCTCACAGACCTGTATGATTCAGATATTCTTTATTTTCTCTCACCATATAGACCTGCCCACTGTGAGCACGGATCTCAGATTTTCATTTGGTTCCTGCTTGAGAATGTGAAAGTCAACTGGAGTTAAGGTTTCTATGTCTCCAGATTTTAAAGGAATTGAAATAAATCAATTCAAGTGTTACGAATCCAACATAATCTAAGGAAACTGAAAACTACATCTTAAACCATGCCAGAGACACAGTGTAGTAAGGTGCAAGTGGAACACGGTCTCTCTTACCTGCAATAAGAAATATCACGCCCCCAATGACAGCCATCCGCATCTTCTGCACCTCATTGTCTTCCAAGCACTTCATACATTTCATGCCAATGGTGGCCACAAAAATGGCTATTAGTCCCATCAGGATGCCAATCACCATCAAGGCTCTGGTTGCTTGTAAAGTACCTGGCAGAAGATATTTTAGAACATGTAAAAATCATGCCTAGACCAACAAGAGAAGAGTGGCAGAAGACCAAGTATATTTCAATATTGTTGTGTGGAAGAGAGAAAATTGAACTAGAAGCCAGGAAACCCCAATTCTAGTGATGTTTCTAGGTAACCAACATAGTTTCTTCTCCAGAAAAACAAATGCCTGGCTGGATGATGAATAAGAAGCCCTCCAGCTCTAACATTTTGTTTTCAACAGTAAATTTGAAATCCTCTGGAAAAATAATTAATGATCTGGTTGAATAGGTTTAGCTGACCTAATACATCTTTAATCCTTACTAATGGAGCATGTTAACTCTGACATAACAATTATATGTATTACCCTTAATGTTAAACCATTTATAATTAAAATGGTTAACAATATATCTTGGTAATAGTCAACAGCTTTATACCCCAGTCATCAAGCACAGAAAAACCAGGTAAATATGGAAGATAAATGAATTTCTTATAGACTATCATGGCTGGATAAGCAACATTTGTATCTCCAGTAACTGGGGTGCGAGTAGGGGATATGTAAATATCATTTTCTCAGAACAAAACAATACAAGCTTTGAGATGTTAATTCGGAACATCGTAGATTCATATTCAGAGATATCACTAGTTTTTAAAACTATTTAAACTATCATACTGTAAAGTAGCAGAAAATAATTCAATGTAGTATTTCTCAGAATTCCACTAATTTTTGAATTTCCTGTTATCGTCATTGGTGTACTAAGTCATGATCAATAAATAGGGTCAGATTTGAGAGATTATGCCAGACTGTTTCTTAAACAGTAAAAACATGACACCATCCTAGTGGCATAAAGGCACAGACTTTAAAAAAATGAGCTGAGGGCCAGCCCCGTGGCTTAGCGGTTGAGCGCGCGCGCTCCGCTGCTGGCGGCCCGGGTTCGATCCCAGGTGCGCACCAACGCACCGCTTCTCCGGCCATGCTGAGGCCGCGTCCCACATACAGCAACTAGAAGGATGTGCAGCTATGACATACAACTATCTACTGGGGCTTTGGGGGAAAAAATAAATAAATAAATAAAAAATTATAAAAAAAAAATGAGCTGAAACTACACTGGTTAGATGCGTTTGATTAATTTTAGATTTATTTCCTCCTTCAAATAAAGATCATTATCTCATTGACAATGTTAACATGTGACAAGTATTTTTGCATATATAAATATTATTTACATTGTAACTAACCATGTTACCTTGAGTAAGCTACTTATTCTTTGGGATCACGTTTCTATTAGGTAAAGTGTGAATGATGATATCTCTAACCAAGGAGTTGGAACAATCGACTTCTTGAGGGTCTTCAAAAGTGGCTGACTTGATGGAAACAATTTGAATTGCACTAATTTAGACCTAGGCTCAGTCTTGGTATTTTCAGGGTTGAGAACTTATGTTACCAATCATAATTAATATTCAAGATTTCTAAAATATTACTTAGTTTTAATTTGTTAATATTTCCATCCTTGTCATAACCAATCTATAATAAAATCATAGTAATCTCTTTCTAAGAAGTATTAAAGGAACTTTTTACTGTATTTGAGAGAGATTTTGTAAGCCAAGATAAATTTTACTTGACTTAATTATGAAGCAAAACAGAGGCACTCACCCCTCCCCTCACATATCCACCTCCTCAAAAGCGTGTGTGGTCACAGATGCACCCTACCCACACACTTATCTTAAAATTCCAAGGTGGCATAAGAACCGCTAAATCAAAACACGTGTTCCGTGGACCATGGGTTTACCAGGAACTGAAGCTGCTGATAAGATTATTATGAAACTTCTTCCTTGGAATCACAAACCATACTGTGGTATGAAGAGGAAAGTACCAAGGACTCCAAGTTAAGGCGTGTCCTTCCTTCTGATTTACCAACAGGTTTGCAAAGACAATCGTTACTTAGAAGGAAAATGAAAAATAAAATAACTAAGCTCTTAGGGCCAGCCCTGTGGCATATTTAAGTTCTCATGCTCCACTTTGGTGACCCAGGTTTGCAGGTTCAGATCCTGGGCACAGACCAACACCACTTGTCAGCCATGCTGTGGCAGTGACCCACATACAAAATAGAGGAGGATTGACACAGATGTTAGCTCAAGGCTAATCTTCCTCAAGCAAAAAAAGAGAAAGACTGGCAACAGATGTTAGTTCAGGGCAAATCTCCCTCAGCAAAAAAAAAAAAAAAAAAAAAAAAACTAAGCTCTTATATATGACACAGATTTCAGATTTCGTCCTAAATTCCACTCAGAAGGAAAAGGAAAACATTTCAGACAAAGAAACACTAGAAGAGGAGATGCTGCAAGTCACAAAGATGATCCACGTGCCTGGAGGATAGGGTCACCACCTGTCTGTTTGCCTGGACTATCTTACTTTTAAAACTACAAGTCCTGCATCTTGAGAAGGTCCTCAATGCTGGACATCTGGGACAGGTGGTCACTCTACTGGAGGATGACAGGATGTGGAAAGTAAAATGAGGTGGGTTTAGCAAGGTGGGAAAAAGGTATGTATCATGCAGGGCTTTGCAACCTCGGGTAAAGGGTTTGGAGTTCACTCAAAGTGTAATCAGAAGTCACTAGAGGGTCTTAAAGGATTGACAGAATTTTTACCCCTGGTATAGAAAGCACAATTAGCATATTCTTCCTATGCTAGCCCTTCAAATAAGTATAGCCTCTTACATCTCTCAGCCACCTCTCCTCTGTTTTCTCATAAATACTAAATTTTCCAGCCCTTCATTAATCACTTTTGTTGCTTTCTCTGATTTCTCTCCAAGTTTTCCACTTTGTTTGAGTTGCAGGGACCCAAATCGGACCCAGCTTCCATAATAATCATTCTGATCTGTACTTCACATAAAAACAGCAGGTCACCTGCCCAGCAGGTCTGAGCACTTGGCTCACAAGGCATTCTTCATGAAGAATCTACTGGGCCTCAACCTCATGAGTCAGGCTTGTCTAAAACCCCTGGGCAGGGAAGCCACATGGATAAACCACTGCAGGGCTCCATCTGCACTCACCTGGAAGGTTCTAATAGTCACAGTTTTCATCTCTAAGTTTTTTATTTCCCCTTCAAGTTCTCAAGGAAAACACATTTGATTCACAACATACCCATTTTACTCTTTGCACTTCTTTTATAAAGAGGGGACACATATTTGGTTCCGTGTTTGCTACAAACCTTGTTATATTTTATTTCTTTATAGAATAGTGTATTATTTGTAAAATGCACAAAAAATAATGGAGAAAATAAGAAAAACTATCCCCAGGATTCATAAAAACCATAGAGGAGGGGATCATGTTTCATTTTTTAAAAATCTGATAAAGCATGTTATTTTGCAAAGCAATATTTTTCACCTATATCCTGGCATCCATTGACATATAAAATTTCTTTGTATTTTACAATACTAGATGGGCATCAAACACAAAATCTCATCTTGCTTCATTGGAGACATTTGGATGAATTTGTAACTATAGTGATATGTGGGGGGAAATGTAGAAATACTGAGAATCATAACAGCATGAAAACTCACAAGCTAGCAAATGTAATGATGGACGACAGGTCAAAGTAAACAGGTGTTGTGTTACAGGTTATGAGGGTTTTATGTGCAGATAGAATCTAAATTGCACAGTTTTAAGCTGGAAACAGATGAATCCTTCAAATTAAGGTCTCATGGAAGCCTTTTATGCCAGCGATCTAAACTAGGTAATCGTGAGCTCCTTGATGACTCGAGCCAGATATTTGTTCATATTTCCATCCAAAACACTAAGAACAGTACTTGGCAGGCTACATGGATTATTCAATCCATGTTCAATTAATTTAAATTAGAACATGTCTTTATTCTTTCAAAATTGTACTAATATGATAGGTAAAAATATTTACTCTCTTGTGTTTAGCTTAATCTTTGAAATAATACTGAAAATGCCTCCCTAGAGAGCATGGGGGGAGGGGTGATATACATAAAACCAGACAGTTCAGACCATTAAAAGCTAGAAGCACATACAGAGAGGAAAAAAAAATCATACTTTTTGTTTAACTTGATCTATTTTTTAAAATTTTCTAAATTTTAAAATTATGCATCGAGTGAGCTTTCAAGATGAAGTTTTTTCCTAATGGAATGATGATCGGCAGGGCAGAGGAGTTGAGAAATATTTGAAAGCCACAGAATAATATTTTGGACTAGAGAGATACGGGATAGCTTTGGACTATTAACTCTGAGCTGGTCTGATTGGATCAAATCTGGAAACAAATACAGTCCTTTCCTGGACCCTGAAATTTACAGATACTTCTACAATATTATTATCACTGACTAAAGCTGTCTGTGGAGAAAACTGTTAGCAAACATTCAACAGGTTACACTATTGTTTCTCATCATTATTCAGCAGTAAACGAAGGCAGGCTTTTAATTATACTTAGCTAGACTGATAATCTTGAGATTAAAGACCCCCTAAGGAGTTCTCACCACTTTCAACCTGAAAGTATAATTTGAAAAAATACTTACAAAGATCTCTACTTATAAAACAAGAAATGAGTTAGAAGTTACCAATCTACTACAGTTAGGTTAATCAACATAAGTGTAGCAAGACAAGCATAGACAAGTTGTGGAATTTTTTTTTTATTTCTAAAGCTTTTCTAAAGTCTTACTATACAAACAGCAGAATCTCCTGGGAATACCTGACATTGTTTATACTATGTACTGTCTATATTACTATATTATTACCCTATGTACTATGTATTATAAATAAAATAGATTTTAATTAAATTTGCATCCTCACATAGTCCCTCTTTCCATCAGTAGTTGCTTAATAAGTATTAGACAAATAAATGAATTGACCATTGGGCAACTAGAACAAAAATGCTCTCTTCTCTGCAATTAAATGAGCTCATTACACACTGTCATAGAATTATATTTTCATGGCTTTTTCATTTCTTAAGTCTTTTGCTTTTACTCAAGTTCAAAGTTTCTCAAGAGTTCTCATTGTTAGCATTTCCATTTTATTGATGGGTGTGACCTTAGAACACTGGCACAGTCAGTAATTGGAGTGGTCTGGGATGAGGCAGGGCGTACCACTTTTCAGGATGTCTGAGCAGTTTGGCTGCCTTTTATTTCTTTCTTAGAGGAATTGCCTCACGATTAAATTTATGCTTCTATATTACCTCTATGCCACTTACTCATCACTCCAATCAAGGAAATCGAAACTATGTGACTCGCCTCTTTGCTTTCAATCACTGCAGTTAGTAACCAAGAATGTTAGCACTGGAAGGAATCAACGCTGGCACCTTGCAAATCACCTTAGCTGCATCCCTAGGAGGTAGACTAGGGCCTGGCTCATGTTAAATGGATGAGTGAATCATGGATTCATCTCCCCACTCTTCCCACTCTGCCCTATTTTATGAGTAGGGAAACTACAGCCCAGACAGCTCAAGTGGCTCATCATTAGACACATGGCTAATTAGTGCAAAACCAGAGTAAGAACTGAGAACTTCTGATCTCAAGCCTGGATTTTTGTTTTGACTTCCATCATTCCAAGAGTCAGAACTGATTCTTGAAGCAGATCTGAACACCAACGGCCCCTTGAACACTCTTGGTTCAGCAGGCCTTATGCAGTCCAGGAAAGCGTAAGTGGGTTCCCTCCTCTCTGCCTCTGCTTCAAAGAGTGTCCAAGTCAGTGATTTTGTCTCTTTGATTGAGCCTGACATCAGGGTGAGAGTGCTGGGAAACCTCACTGACAACCAACACTCATTAAGCACACCTACACACATGTGGATTCATGCAAAGCTAGTTGAACAGGCCAGAGGAGCTTATAAACAAATTACAGAATCCCCAGGTTAGATGAGACTTAGAGAGAGTCTAGCCTAACCTCCCATTTGTCTGGTGCTTGGATTTTCTCTATAACATTCCTACAAAATGCTTACTTATTTCTCTGCTTGCACACCTTTCACCATGCAGCCTCCTAGGGCAGCCCAATGTTTGGACAACTCTAGCTACTAAAATCAAGCCAGAAGAAGCAATTAACTAAGCACATAAAATAGGCATTAGCTTGCCAAAAGTTGGAGAATTAGATCAAAACAGGGCAAGATGTACAGTTTAATCAAGAAAAGTCTACTGCAACTGTATCTGGCATTCTCCTTTGTATATTCCAACTATTGGCTGCAGGAGTCATCAATGTCAATAAACATCAAATACTTTAGATGGAACTGAACAATATACAGTGTAACATTTGTTTCCCCAGGAAGTTTCTCAGTTACATTTGCATAAACTGCTTTGCTAGAACCACCTAAAAGAAGCCCTGATATATATCATTTCCTATACTGGTTGAAGCACACCGTCTCCCTTTAGATACTTTACGAATGTCATGTGCTTTTTACAGCTGACACCAGTTAGAGCAAAGGAACAAGGGCTTTTAACACGTCTAGTGCTACAACCTTGATAAATCCCTGTATCTCAACCCTAAGATGCCAAGCGGGCTCCACTGGCAAAGAAAACAAGGTACAATTTCAGGAAACTTCTAGCCAAGCTTTTCACCTGGAAGCACTTCATGGAATGCAATCTTTTACCAGGAACACTACATATATAGAAAGATAATCCTGTTCACCTCTAGTTGTCACAGAACAAGATAAACAAACACATAGAGACAGAGATTGGATTGGTGGTTACCAGAAGGGAAGGGAGGAGGGAGGAGGGCGAAAGGGATAATTCGGCCCATGTGTGTGGTGATGGGTTGTAATTAGTATTTGGGTGGTGAACATGATGTAATCTATGCAGAAATAGAAGTAGAATGATGTACACCTGAAATTTATACAATGTTATAAACCAATGTTACTGCAATAAACAAAAAATTAAAAAAAAAAAAAGAAATACAAACCTTGTCTTAGATATGAAGAGTCAATGTTGTAATAAAGCTAGTTCTGCCTAAAAAAAAAAAAAAAAGATGTACCCAAACTAGCCAACGAATAACCACCCCAGGTCTCTACATGAGTTGAACGTGAGCACCACTGCACAGGTGGAGAAATGGAGACAGGTTCTCTGGGATCCATCCAAAGGCATCCAGTGAGTCACTGGCAGGCTGGGGAGAATACCTGTGAGTCAAGGCTCCCTCTTCTGAGAATCAGTTTTGGGAGAAAGGCCTCCGCCCCACCTTGGATAAACTCTGGCTTTAAACTAAAACAAAAAGAGGAATCTGATCTGGAATTAAAGAAAAAAATAATTCATCAGGAAGAAATCTCCAAAACATGCATGAAGGGAAGGGGGAGGTATTGTTTGGTTCTTCCCCCATAGCTTCAAAAATTGTAATAGTTATATTCACTAGGAATAAATAAAAATAAAAGATTTTAACACATTATCATGTGTAGCAATGATTTGAGTATTTACAACATGGGTCAATCTGATTCCATTTGGTCATTTAAGGAAGTTAAAAGGAAACCTATTTAAACATGTTGTAAATGAACTATTTTGATCAGAAGAATCAGAGACGTCTCCGCAATTGCCTGTAGAAACTTCTCCATCTGCCAATTCCTCCACGTGACACCCAAAATGCCTGACACCATTTCCTTACATGTATTTATCTTTCCACAGGGAGATTCAATGGTTATATAAAGGAGTGTACCTAATACACGCCTTATATTTGGTATAAAGGAATCCTAATCTGGGAACTCTGAAAAACTGAAACGACAACCCTCAAAACCACCATGCACACGGACTAACCAAATTCCACAGGTGTTCAAGGTGTTTATGCAGATTCAGACAGATTTAATAACTCAACTATATGGCTTTTGACAAAACCACATGCAGGAGGCAGACGAAACAAGTGAAGTAAACTTGAGCAAAGACAACGTTGCTCACCCTCAGCACACAGAGGGGGCTGGTGGGCAGCCTTGTCTATCTAGGCAAAGACGAAGGAAGCTTTTCTTCAAGTTAGTTCAAGCATAACAGAGACGTACTGCTGGACAACTAATGTAACATCTCAAGGAAGATACTATAGCCATGAATTGTTATTACCTAAGTGAGCGGGAATTTAATGAGTATCTGACAAGGCACTGGAAAGCTTTTATTTAAAAAAATAATAAAAGGAAAAGGCCATCCTGTCATCCTTCTCCTCACCGTCCTTAGGAACATTTCTCTAAGAAGGGAACATCTGTTACATAGAAATTCCTTTGTGGAAGATAGAAACTTGCAGAAGACCCACCCTTCTCTCATTACCTTCCTCCCCCGGATGACCTCTGCTTTCATGAGCTGTGTCTCCTCTGCCGCATTTTTCTTCAGTGCCTTCACTCGTCCCTCATATTATGATGGGAGGTCATTTAGGACTTTTCTTTCTTGTTGTCCTTTTTCCACCTGCCACCAATCTTTGCTTTCCAAAATAACACAACACAATCTGCCTCCTCTGAAGACCCCTGGCTTGAAAGCTAAACTCTTCAGGGCACTCTCAAGAGGCTTCTTCAAGGAAGTGCAGAAGGGGATGCAAAGGGGCCTCCCCACACTTACTGGATCTTAAAAATCAAAAGAATCAAAAGATTCAAACTCAAGTGTGAGTAGAAGGCCCTGAGCTGGGACGTTCCATGTAGCAATGTGACTTTCACCATGAAAACTCATAGTAAAGATAGATTTTAAAAACTTATCTAATACTCTAGGATTATCTAATTTTACAAACTTGAGAAGATACCAGGCTCCAAATTTTTCAAGGCATACCATTCTCTTGTCCAAACCCTACCATTCCTCAATTTACACAGAATCTTAGGATGTCCAGGAGAGGCCTAGGAGCTCAAGTTTGAGTTGGGTCATCACCTCTCAATCTTTACCTCAATCTCATCCGAATCAAACCACACCTAGAGGAGTAGAAAGTGCCACCCAGGGAGTTAGAGGAAAAACTAGCGCTTAGGCCCGGGCCTCCCCTTTCCCAACCACGGTTGTCGCCTATTCCGCCCGACAGAGCACATGATCAGAAGATTCGATCAACCCAAGACTGACAGCTACGTAAATCACACATGAGAATCATTTGGAAGCCCCTATTCCAAAACGGAGCCACTGGGGCTCGGGGTGTCTGGTCACAGCTGTGGGGATGGGGAATGGACTCACTGTTCAGATTCAGCAGGGAGTCGAAGACTTTGCACTGGATCTGTCCGGTGCTCTGCGACACGCAGGACATCCAGAGCCCCTCGTAGATGGCCTGGGCCGTCACGATGTTGTCGCCGGCATAGGAGTAAATCTTCCACTGGGGCAGCGCCGTGCTGACGATGGTGCCGATCCAGCCCAGGAAGGCCAGGATGAAGCCCAACAGCTGCAGCCCCGCGTTGGCCATGGCTCGCTCGGGCGCCCGCGCCGCTCAGGGGTGGCAGGTGCAGCAGGCGGAGTGGCGCAGTTGGCAGGTGCGCAGCCGGGGCTCCCGGGGGTGGCGGAGCCGCGCGGAGGCAGTTATTGCAAGGAACCCTGTTCCCTGCGCCGCTACTGCAGAAGCTCTGGGTCCGGATCCGGGTCTGGGTCGGAACTGGAGTCTGGATGCGAGAAGCCGCGGCTGCGTCCAGGTTCCGGGACTGAGACGCGGACCCGCTGGGCGCCGCAATTTAAAGCAGCTCCGCCCCGGGCCCGGCCCGGCCGCCGTGCAGCGCCCCCTGGCGGTTTCAGGGCGGCTCGCTGGGAAAGCGAGAGGGAGCCTGCGTCCGCCGCCGCGCCGTCGGCGGGAAGGTCCCGCCCGCGATGCGGGGACAACCTGAGAAGGATCAGGAACGCGGTGTGCGCCCGTGCGCGCTCCGTCTCGTTTCTCCCCTCGGTACTTCTCCTCTTGTGAGCCCTCTCAGGCTTTCCATTCAATCTACATTTATCCAAAAATTACTGTGTAGGTGTAAACACATTTTTAAATGATAAAGATGAAAAATAGAGCTCTCAGGAGACCTACAGTTTCATTTTCGACTTTTTTCACTCTCTCATTAAAAGGCATCTCCTGTGTATCCCCATTCCACCTCCCCTCCCTCACACACACTTCTCTCCCTTTTGCTCTGCTTCCTCCTCTTCCGCTTCCCTCCTTCTGCCCCTTCCTCCCTTCATAGTCTCTCCTAGAATCATATATTTCTGCAAGGGTTGTAAGAAATCTTTTTACTTTATAGGTTAGGAAACTGAGACCCAGAGAGGGAACACGATTTCCGTAATATCACACAGCAAGTTAGTAGCATATCCAGTGCTGGGTTCTCAGCCCACACTACTTTCCACTGCATCTCAACTTGACCAAAATCTATGTCGTGTAATCTGTTATCATCCTCATGAAAATACAACCTACCCTCCTCCACTCACACACACACACCAGCCTCTTGCCCACAGCCATTTGTCTTAGAGCAATGACTCATTCTTGGAGGGATCTGGCCAGTAGACTCCCACCTCCCCAGAGGGTGTTTCATTAATGAATTATCAGATGCTATTCATCAAAGGTAAGAGCATCTACACTGTCTTCCTCCAGTAGAAAGAGGAGTGGGTTGGGATTTAAGAGGTCTGGGTTCTGGCTTGCTTTTGCAGTGACTGGCTATGGCCACCCCCCTAGATTTTGGTCTAGTTGAGCCTTTAGTTTCCCTCTATGGGTATCTAAAGTTTCCTTCTCTGTAGTTACTCAGAAGTGGTGTTGTGGTGTGGAATAATTAAAATGCTTTCCCTGCTGGTTTTTCTGTGTGGTGGGAGTGTCGTGGGAGGAGAAGCTTCTATGGTTTTAGCAAAAACAGAAGCACCTTGGAGGTAGAAATAAACACGTTAAGGAGAAAACAAGATATGCCCCCATATTTACTATGGGAGTAAATGCCATAGTAAAGTATGTGACAGTTTCTGCCAGTTTTTGACAAAGAGGGAATATTTAAAAAGTTCAGAGTGTGAATGACAGGAATGAGAAAAGCTCTCCCCCTTAGGGGATGTTGATAATGGGGGAGGCTATGCCTGTGCGGGGAGAAGGGAATTCTGCTCAATTTTGCTGTGAACCCCAAAGTGCCCTAAAAAAGTCTATAAAAAAACAAAAAAGCAAAAATCTCACCACCCTTACTTCTTCTACCTGGCTATCTCCAGATACTTTTGAAGGTTTAAGTCCAAAGGACAAGTCTGCACAGAGATTTGAGGACTAGCAATGAAGAGCATAACACCTGAGCTGGATGAGGAGATTTAGTCAAGAGTAAGCGCGATTCCAACTGTGAGTGCTATCCTTTTTCTGCCAGTCTCTGCAGACCCCAGGGAGGCTCTGAGGCAGCTCTGTGGGGCAGGACTGCATCCAGGCTGAGTTCCCAGGGTCTGGGCCCACAGTCAGCAAGTCTTTCTGGGTCCAGATGGATGTTCTGCGGGCGTGGATGAAGAGGTATCAATCCCATTTGATTTATTTATCCCGCTGGATTACTTAAGTCAGATGAAGTTCTCAGAATTTGCTGGTCTAGACCACTACCATGTGAAACATATAACTTTATTTTTTTGTCATTCCAGTCAATTCAGAATTAAAACTGTTTTTTAAATTTTTCTTTGTTTGTTGTTCAGATTGGATTAATGAAGACAAGATTTGAGTTCAGTGCATATACTTGTGCATAGACCCTCTTAATCTGCGTTAAGACCCGTTTCTATCAACTGACACTTGGCAATGAATTGGAGAGATGAATTCTGTGGTAAATAGGGCCCCGTGTTTTTGTTTTTTATTCCAGGTCTGTGTGAGGCTGATTACCTCATTGCCCACAGCCGTGTTTGTGTGGTTGCGGTGAATGCTATTTACTCCGCTGTGACCCATGCCCATCTCTGGCATCCCTAACCCTGTCTGGTTTTCTGTCCTTCCCTCAGAGCAGATAGGTGAGATAATGGCTAGGCATAAATCCCTCAACTCAGGAGGAAAAACAACTTACAAACATTGGCCTTTCATATATAAGGCATAAACAATAGAGGCAGCACTGTGACAGAGAAGTTTCTAGAAAGGCCAGTAATGGTATGGCAAAAGTCCTGGCCTGTTGAGTAGGAAAATCTGCTATGTACTCTCAGACAAATTATTTCCTTTCTCAGTCTCAGTTTCCCTATCCATAAAAGTTAGGAATTGACTTCTAAAAGGTCAAGTCTAAAGCTTATGACTTCAAGTAATAATAGCTGACTCTTGCGGGTAACAACCATCGTCACCAACTGTTGAGCTCAGAGTTTTTTATGTACTGTCTCCTGTGTGAAGGTGACAGAGGCACAGAGAGGTCAGATCACTTACCCAGGGTCATATTTGGTAAATAGCAGTGCTGAGATTCCAAATGACACACTTTGACCCTGGAGTGCATGAGTTGAAGCATTATCCTGCAGTAGTTCCTGTGTGTGAACCAGATCAGCGGAGGACAACTAGCTTTTTAGATGGCTTAGACATCCTTACCACGTGTTCCCACCTCCAGGTGGTGGGGAGTTGTCCCACTCTCTGACTGCCCTTCTGCTCCTTCCTGTCCCTTCTCAATCTCTGCTGCTGCCCACTGAGCTTCTACACCCCTGGGATCCAGAATCATGGGGAGATGCTGCTGCTGAGGAGGGAAGTATGGGTAAAAACAGCAGAGAGCCCGCTGGTTTACTCCGTTCCGTATGTGACTGATGTTTGGGCTCAGCCACGATCCTGAGAACCAGGAATAAGCAGAAGAGATAGACAGAGGATGAAAGTAAGGGTGGGACTAAGGGTGGTAGCAGAGAGTGTAGACAAAGAAACATGTTCCCAAGAGGCAGCATGACAGATTCTCTAATGATGAGAGCAAGATGTCAAGCTGAGATGTAAATTGTTCACTTCTTGACAATGCATGTTAACGTTGACTTTTCACAGCTTCTCAGGTGGTAAAAACATAATGAATGGATGGTGACTAAGTAAACAATCCATTGTATAATTATTTAGGGCTTGAGAGAGGGATCAGAGTACAAGATGTGAAAATTTAACGTGAATTTTAGTATTAGAACATGCAGATTACTAATACTAAAAACCATTGGTGCCTGCCCATCATAACTACTCAAAACAGTCCTTTGAAACTCCTTGGAGTTTTTGAGAGGTAGCGAGATGTAAGCAGTTAAAAGCACAAACTCTCTGAACCCTAGTTCCATCACTTATTAGTAGAGTAACCCTGGAAAATTTGTACAACATACTTGTGCCTTCAATTTTTCCTCTTTCAAATGAGTAAAACTCTACTTCATCTTGTTATGATCGTTGGTCAAGTTAATACACGTACGTTACTTAGAACAGTGGTTGGCACGTAGCAAGCTCATGAGATGGTCGTTGTTATTTCAAGCAGAACAGGTACATTTGTTTGCTAACTCTACCATTTACAAATGATCTTCGCATTTGTTCAGAAAGACTTTTTCTTGCCTTGATTCTGCTAGAATCCCACTTGATGCCACAATTAAATCATGGTGACAAGGTCTGCAGTGCCTCTAGTGGGCAGATGCAATTTTGTGCCTGGAAATCTAAAGGCAGCAATGAGAGGGTGGAAGCACTAGATGAGATTTCTAGGCCCCCTCCCCTGGCCCTGGACAGGTTTCCCCTCTGAGTCTTGTGTAGTTTCCATGACTAGGACTAGAGGCCAAAGGGCTCTTTCTGAGAAGGGGTGGACCCCAAACAGAAGGAGGATGGAGATGTGGTGCCGAATGACTCTCTGCAGATCAGTGAGGCTCTTCTGAGGGGCAGGGGGAAAAATCCTCGGTTTAAGGTTTTTGTTATCAAGTCTCTGCCTTGTTATCATGTGAACATTAAACTCCCCCTAGGCCCTCCCTCAACTCCTAGGCTGGCAGATCTATCTCTTCAGAAAAGAAGGGAGAGAAAGTGGAATTTCAGCATTAAATCTGCTCTTTGAATCGTAAAAATCTACTTTCAAGCAAGTTGGAGAAGGACTATTCCCTTACTTTATCCTTTTGCTTATGTTCTGTTGGGCGAAAAGTTTCCCTTTACTCATTAGATATGCTAGAAACACTCCACTAATTTGATCATCAAGAGTCAAGGTCAAATTACTAATGATATTTTACATTTAATTTCCTTAATGTAACACTAACTATATTAGTCAAGGTTCTCCAGAGAAACAGAACCAATAGAAGATATATATATATCCCTACATTAGACATGATGTTAGACAAGTTTGATAGATAGATAGAGAGAGAGAGATTTTATGGAATTGGTTATGCAATTGGTGGGGCTGCCAAGTCAGAAATTTCTAGAGCAGGCCAGCATGCTGAAGACTCAGTTGAGAGTTAACGTTGCATTCTTGAATCCAAAATCTTGCAAGTCTTGAGGAGAATTACTTCTTTTTCAGGAAACCTTAGTCTTTGTTCTTGAGGCCTTCAGCTGATTAGATGAGGCCCACCCACATTATGGAGGGCAATTTGCTTTACTCAAAATCTACTTATTTAAATGTTAATAACACCAAAAAAAAAAAAAATACCTTTCCAGCAACATCTAGACTGGTGTTTGATCAAACAACTGACCACTATAGCCTAGCCATGTGGAGACATAAAAATTAATCATTATACTAACCAATGCTTACTGATCATTTAGATTTTAAGGGCTTTGTTTGTATGAACTCACTTAGTGTGCAAAAAAGCCTGTGAGTTAAATAACTATCCCTATAGATGAGGAACATGAGTCCCAGATAAGCAAAGTAGTTCCCCCAAGTTAAAGGGCAGAGTTGGCATCCAAACTCAGTAGATCTGGCTCCCGAGGCAGAGAGTTTATGCAGTGTGCTAACCTGATGCACGTGCTTATCTTGCACCTCCTTTGTGACTCTCCAAACCACGCAGGACAGTGATATCCACATGCTGAGCCCTCAGTAAGTCCCCAAATCAGAGTCAGATCAGATGAGCAGTAGGCTGAGTAAGTACTGGGTAACTAGGTGAGTGAATGAACAGAGGGATGGACTGATGGAGGAGGACTCGCCAATCTTTACAATGAGGAATCTGAGGCACTGAAGCACAACGGTGAGTAAAAATAGTTTTGATCCTCAAGGAGATCCTAGCTTTGTGTGTGGGGGGAGATTAAAACCAAAAGAAGTGACAATGTGATAGAAATCATAATTTTTAATACCTCGGTCTTTGGAATTAGACAGAATCTAGGATATAATACTGCTTCTTCTTTTCGTGAGCCTGCATGAGACGTTATGCTAGACAAGTTAATTCATCTCTCTGTGCCTATTTTTCCTCATCTGTAAAATAAAATCTATCATTTATCTATCTATCTATCTATCAATCAGTGCTGTGAGAAGTAAACAAAATTGGTTGAAGTAATGCTTATAAAATGCTGAGTCCTCCACCTGGAACATGGAAAGTGGTTGATAAATGATAGCCGTATGTAAGAACCTGGGTGAGTGTCCCATTGCCATTGAGTAGCAGGTGATAGGCAGGCTGTGATTTCATCATGTTGAACTTAAATATTTAAACTAAACTCCCAGCGGCATAAGGGAAAGGACATTTTAGGCAAAGGAAAGAATTTATACCAAAATATAGAGCAGAGTTACAAGCTGGTGAGCTGCATCTCAGATTTGACCTGAATGTACATTTTGTTTGAACTGCCCAGCAATTTGGCAAACGCTAAACTAGCTTTAACTTCAAAAATTTGGAAGATCTCTCCTAAAAATCTCTAGATTCTGATTAAAAAGAGATGGCAATACTGTGCAGCTCTAAATGGGCTTTCTGGTTTCTCATTTCTCTGCAGTGTGTTCTATTCCTGCTTCATTTGTTTATGTTACTTCTATGGATCCTGTAGGTTTTTGGTGCCAACGTATGCACAGGAAGTACATGTAGTAAGTAGCTGAGTTGACGAGACTCGCATGCCATGCTAAAGAGTATGGCCTTTATCATGTACTAGGCACTATGGACTGATCACAGAGTTTTAAGCAGAGACTTGAGCAGATTTGTGCTTTAGAAAAATTCTTCTGGGCTGCAGGAGGCAGAAATAGAAGTAAGTTAACCAAAAGGCTGTGGAAATAGTGTAGGAATGAGTTGATGAGACTGTTTGAACAATGTCAAAGGCAACAGCATTAGAGACAGAGAGAAGGGTGTACCTGCCAGAGATGGGTGGAGATGAATCTTGTATGCCTTTATGTGATTTTAAATATTTATACTGAGCCAAGAGTGATAACAATTTTTGAAAATGCTGGGTGGTTTTGTCCACCAAAGAGGACAGAGACATTATGTGTGTCCCTGAAGAGGCACATTGGATGGGAAACAGGACTCTGATTCCCTCTCTCAGTTTCAACCATTTCAGAGATGGAGGAGAGGCTGGACCTTTTGAATTTACACAGTATGTCAGTTTTTAATATGGCTCCTTCCTAAGAGATTTTCAAGGACAATTACATTATGTGGGATTTTAGTCTGTACAATGCAACTCTGCTACATTGTATGGAGGCATAGTAAGACTTGGGATAGGGATGACTGGTGAGGAAGAATGGGTATTAGAGATTATTTCCAATTAATACATAGATGTGAATGGTTAGCTCTACTTGGTGTTATTTGGATTTTTTTCTTGAGGGCAATAGGAAGATATGAAAAGGTTTTAGGTAGGGGTGAGACCTAATCAGGTTTATTTGATAATGTTTTTTGTTTTGTTTTGTTTTTTTGCAGGGAAAGATTCACCCTGAGCTAACATCCGTTGCCAATCTTCCTCTTTTTTTTTTCCCTCCCCAAAGCCCCAGTACATACTTGTATATTGTAGTTGTACGTCCTTCTAGGTCTTCTATATGAGCACTGCCGCAGCTTGGCTACTGACACGCAGGTGGTGTGGTTCCGCGCCCGGGAACCAAACCCTGGCTGCTGAAGCAGAGCATGCCGAACTTTAACAGCTAAGCCGTCAGGGCTGGCTCTTGATAATGTTTTTATCAACATGACTCTGAAGAGTGAAGAATGGATTGTAGAGGGGTACAACAGTGCGTTACAGTTAGAAGAATGTGACTATATTCTGGTGGATGCCAGCA
Organism: Ceratotherium simum simum; assembly: GCF_057802395.1. Lineage (NCBI taxonomy): Eukaryota > Metazoa > Chordata > Mammalia > Perissodactyla > Rhinocerotidae > Ceratotherium > Ceratotherium simum. The sequence continues at coordinate 33,453,740 of NC_141914.1, read as the reverse complement.
CTGGAGGGTCCAAATTGAGAGAAAAATGGGAATAACCTGTTGTAAAAGTATAATGAGATCAGATCATTGGTATGCTGGAGACCAGTTGCCTAACTAAGGGGTTATTGAAATATTGTGGGACAGAGGTCTCAACCTTTTCCCTTTCACTTACTCATATACATGGCACAAAGCAAGATTATGTGTAATTCCAGGTGACTAGCTATAAATATTTCCCAATTCAAGAATATAATCCTTAATATTTAGTGAGTCCTAACTGTATGGTCACTATTCTAGATCCTCTGCCAAAGACTTTTGGAAGCATAGACTTGAATTCCCTCTATTTTACTGAAAAAGTACTACCTCATTGCCAAATGTTGGCTCTAAGGAATAAACTGACTAGCTATTAAATTACCCTATTAACTACACTGTTTCATAGTACTAACAAGTTAATTATGATTCATCTCCAAACTGATGCTCACTGGGTGTGTGTCAGAATGAAGTTGTTGAAGTCAATGTGGCAAAAATGGCTAAGAGCAGGGGTCAGAGCTTCAGTTTTCTTACATTCCTATCCTAGCTTTGCTGGTTGCTAGCTGTGTAACATCAGGAAAGTTACCCATCATCTTTTGGATGTTTCATTTCTTCCTCTGCAAAATAAGGATACTAGTATTACTACCATCATTGGGTGGTGGGAAGGAGAGGGTTATTACATAAAACACATTTAGAAAAGGGCCAGACACATGTTAAGTGCTCAGTAAGTCTTATCTCATAATAATTGGTATAAGAGGAAGACAGTGAGGGTGTGAACTAGCATGTAATAGTGGGGATGGAGAATGAGGGAGAGGTGAGAGATTTCGCAATGGGAGAAGCTGCTTTATTGTGCCATAAGATGAAGTGTAAGTAAATAATTAAAATCCCATAGCCCACAGAAAAATAATCAAAACCAATTGAAATTAATTTTCCAAAGGTATGAGTGTGTGTATGTACCTTTTACCTTCAAATTAAAAACTAAACTCTCAGAATCTGCCCTGTTTTGGTCCTCTCCCCCATCCCATTTTTTCTCCCACCTGAGAAAACCTTAGAAAAGACTAATTATTCTATTAAAGTTACACATGATAGAGGTTAAACCAGGTGCAACCAGAATCAATGAGTAAACATGAGAAATAGGAGGAGGGCAAAGAAGGTGATATTGCAAAAGTCCCACAGTTAGGAGTGAACTTGAAACTGATTTTCTGTTACTCTGACCTGTGATACTGCACGCATGTGGGGTCAGGGCCACTAGATGTGAGCGGTTTGCTGGGTGGAGACCCCTGGCCTTACTGCTGCAGAGGCCACGCGGGCTGGAATTTGGCTGCAAAACGTTGCTATCTTTCCCCCAGTACCTGTCTTCCTCTACATCCTTGATTTTCACGGTGGCTGCCACCACATTCCCACAAACTGCATGAAATATTTACTGACTACATAGTTTACTAAACACAGCTTCAGTACTTAGAACAGGCAGAGGCTTGTTTCTGATTTGGTACATTATTGTTTCATGAGAATTATCTTTCAATCGCTTGGCAGGATATGGGGGAGAGCATTTAATTATAATCCAGATACCAACTGTGCTGTCCAATTTGGTAGCTGCTAGTCACATGTAATTATTTAAATTTTCATTAATTCAAATTAGAAATTCAATTCCTCTGTTGTACTTGCCGCATTTCAAAGCCTCAGTATAGTGAGTGGCTGCACACTGGACCATGCAGATGTAGATCACTCCATCCTCTCAGATTCTTCTGTCATTCGGCACTGTGCTGGAGTGTTATGGTCCCAGTTCTACAATTGATTTGACCACATACACAGGGTCTACGTCTTTTGACATTTGCTTTTTATATCCCTCTAAAAATGGGTATATTACTTTTCTATGGATACTGTAACAAATTACCATGAATTTAGTGACTTAAAACAACACATTTATTATCTTACAGTTCTCTAGTTCAGAAAACTGAAACGGGTCTCCCTGAACTAATATTAGGTTGTCAGCGGGGCTCTGTACGTTTCTGGAGGCTTCTTGTCTTTGCAGATTCTAGAGGTCACCTGCTTCCTGGGATCTTGGCTGTCTTCCTCCATCTTCAAAGTCAGCAACTTAGGGCTAAGTCCTTTTCTCCTTGCCATCTCTTTAGTTCTCTCTCTTTTGCCTCCCTCTTCCGCCCATGATGACCCTTGTGATAACATTAGGGCCACCAGGATAATCCAAAATAATCTCCACACCTCAAGGTCGGTTGATTAGCAACCTTCATTCTATCTGCAACCTTAATTCGCCCTTTGCCATGTCATATAACATATTCCCAGGCTTGGGAAATTACGACGCAGACATCTTTGGGTGGGGTGATTATTCTACCTACCTTGATGAGTAAATGTTTTATAAAGGACAGTGATTTTTCCTTGAAGAGAGATGCTATGTAAATATATTACAAATAATTACTCATATGTTTCTGATTTAACAAAAATTCTGATTACATGTAATGAAATAATTTAAATTAATGACAAGAAAAATAAGATATTAATAGCTTATACTTAATATACACCAGACACTGAGGTCTAAGATTTTAAGAGCCTACGTGTATAAACTCATGAATGGATGAGTGAATGGAGAAATTAATGGCACCTTAAGTAGTAGTGTGGGGTAAACGAAGAACATGCAGAGAATATTAATCAGGAAAACAGGGTACTCTTCCTAGCATAGCCACCTACTCACCTGTACAATTTCTTTGAATTTAAGTTTTTCATGTGGATAATAGGAGAGCAGATAAAATTTTCTCTAATGTCCTTTCCAACTCTTAAAGTTTTCCTTTATGAATTAATGTAGAAGAAAAGATAAGTTTGTAAAAAAGCACAATATTGAGCAATACAGAATTACTCCATATTACTTCAAAATAAAACAAAACAGCAGGTACTGAAAGACTAAAGGGAGGTGATTTAATCAGAGATAGCAGAGCATGTTTGCATTCTTGCTGCAAGATAAGATATACTATGGCTGAAGAGGTAAAGAATTGGGTAAAAATAGTCACATTGTGCCTGGGGACTGTGATTGCATACACTTTTCTTTATCAAGGATCAAGATTAAGAGAAAGAATACCAAGAGAATGTATTTCCAGTTGGGTTAGACTGACATTAATTATTAGTCCAAAATGTGTTTAAACAACTTTTCATCTCCCTGCCTTATTTAATGAGGGGCTTAGAAAAACAGATGAATATTATTGCCAGTAGAAGGGCTACAGTTTTGTCGAAAGCCATCCGACTTTACGCAAATAAACCTTTGCACTCAACAAAGTTCATATGCAACCAAGACTATCTGTGCTGTGCACCTTGACGTGTGTCATGCAGCAGCTCATGAAAGATCATCCCAAATGATGACATAAAGGTTTTTTATCCATAAAATTATGCAAGGAGAAGCTTTTTGAATGAAATAAACCTTAGGTTTGAGAACTCTGAAGAACCACAACTTTCAGATCAAAGTGTTTTAAAACTGTTTTGTTTAAAGAGTCTTATTCTAGAAATCAATCAGAGTCTTAGAAATCTTTGGGCCAATGATACTCTAAATATATTAACAAATTAGCAGTGTTGAGTACCTTAAAATACTCTAACTTAAATGTATTCTGATGCAACAACTATAGATAAAATTAATGTACTGTTGGGGCCAGCCTAGTGGTGTAGCAGTTAGATTCGGGCACTCCGCTTCGGCGGCCCAGGGCTCACAGGTCTGGATCCCAGGCACGGACCGACACACTGCTTGTCAAGCCATGCTGTGGCGGCATCCCAAATAAAGTAGAGGAAGATGGGCACAGATGTTAGCTCAGAGCCAATCTTCCTCAGCAAAAAGAGGAGGATTGGCAACAGACGTTAGTTCAGGGTTAATCTTCCACACACACACACACACAAAAACTAATACAATGTTAACTGGAAATTTTCCTATGTAGGAATTAAAATCTAATTAGATAAACCTACTGTATTTCTATCTCTATCTAAATATTCTATCTACCTATATATCATCTTTCTATCTGTGATATTCTGTCAACTATTGTGCAGCCCATTGAACATATCAAACTTATTAAAATCCCATTATAATCTGGAATTCTTCCTCTGATTCTGAAGAAGAAAAATATGCTCCCTTTCCTGGAGATTATATATTTCTTACTGTCTATTACACTAATTCACTCATTCAATCATTTATTCATCTTTCATATTCTTCGAGTACCTATTATTTGCCAGGCACTGGAAATACAATGACGAAACGCTCATATTCCAGTGGTGGTGACGAGCACCCGGCTAACCTATTATAATGCCGCATGGTAAGTTCTATGAAAGGTGGAGGTAGAGAGTTGTGGAAACAGAGTGGAGGAGCATCTCAAATTTGACACAGGAAGGGAAGGCCAGAGTTGACGTTAAAAAAGATCTTACTTAAAACTGAATCTTGAAGGATATGAATGGATCATTCATTATTTCTTCCATTCATTCACTCATTGCTACTCTATGCCAAAGAAATGCAAAAACCAAGCCATGCCTCTTTTCAAGTAATTCAAAATCTATTTGAAAAATAGACATAAAGAGTGATGAGTGTTTAGATAAAACTATGTGTGTGTTTGGCACAACAGGGGGAAGCTGTGGTAGGGTGGCAGGAGGAGGTACTGAGACTGGGGAGGGAAACACCAGGGAAGAAGAAAAGTACTTCAAAAATGGAAGTCTAAGAAATTTTGGCCAGAGTATATGCTATCTTAGGTAGGGAGCCATGAAATATGAAGCCTCAAGACAGGCAAGGAAGAGAGTCTATGAAGAGACTGCCATGCTGAAGACTTTGGGCTTTATCTTTCAGGTTATGTGGAAGCCCTGAATGGTTCTATGTAGAAGCACTGGACATTTTCTGTGTGCTCCTCCACATCCATTCTGCAATCATCTCCACCCTGCTCTGTGTCCCAGGAGGTGAATCCTTATAGTTGCATTTGTGGACTCTCTTGCCCTCTGAGTTTGACCAAAGAGAAGCAGCTTTAAGAAATCAGAGGGCTAGAGGAGAGTGGGGCTGCTGTGGCAGATGCTATCGGTGCCCCACCCTATCTTCTTTGTCAAGATGGTACACTCATCCCCCAGGTGCTGCAGATATTGGCTGCTAACAACTTATCTTTTAGCAGCAATGAGGAGAGCCCTTGGAGAGATGAAGAGAGCATCTTACCAGGAGGTGCTTAAGAAGTTGTGCAACCCTCCACTTTATCAGTGGCCAGTAACCAGTGGTTGACCAATGCAAGGGTGTAATAGCCTAGCCCCCTTGAATCTAGACAGTATGACCCCTGTAAACAATTGAGACTCCAGAGCTCCTTGTGGGTTTAGGCTGAGGATGAACTTCTTCTGAAACCACATCTTTGTCTAGCTTATTCCTCTGCCCTGTCCTGCCTCCCTCACTCCTTTAAAGGTTTCTGCTGATAGCATTCCCTGAATAAATCATTTGCATAGAATTCTCTGCCCCAGACTCTGCTTCTGGGGAACCTGATTTAAGATAGTTCGTACCAGAAATAGTCCTGTAAAGCAAACTCTAAAGATTTAATTCGGGAGTTGGATCATACACCAGCTGGATGGCAATGAGGACCTCATTCCTAGCAGTAAGTGGAGTGTTGATAGCTCCTTGGATGTTGTAACAGTACAGTTGCTAAAGTGATGGTGATGCATTAGTTTTTACAGTGTTTCTGGCGTTTGAAAGATACAGGGAAAACAATAAAATTAAGGAATGTGGAATCAGGTGGCTATTGGTGAGTGCCTGCTGGTGTATTCAGGATAGAAAACGACTAATCGCCAATTTAAAGCTAAGTGTGAAAATCAGAGGCCCTCCTTGGCAGTCTTTAAAAAGATCCTTGTCACCTGCAGCTGGAGGACATACTGACTGAATGAACTGACACAGGACTTCATTGTCAGAATTGCAGAACTTCAGAGAAGGCTGAATTCACAGCCTAGGGAAGACTCTGGATGCCATGGTAAGACGCATGTGCTTTAGAGAGTAGAAGAGATAAGCCATATAAAGATTCAGTGGCTTGTCACATCTGTGACACTTTTAGGGATCCAGTGGTCTGGGGCATGCTGGGACATCCCCTCCAAGGTAAATGGGAAAGTACTGCATCATGTGCATCCTACCATTAAAAAAGAAACAGTGCAGCAAATACCACACTTGGGAATACTGCACTGAACGATTTAGCAAGTGATGTGGAAAGCTGCCAGTTTTCAGTGGGTGCCTTGAGCAAGAAAAGGCATGTCTAGGCTATAGTACCAGCAGTCCTACCACTTGGGTCATGTGGCCCAGCAGATCCTACAATAGTGCAAGAGTTATCTGTAGGAGATGAAGATATGATGTGTGTGGAGTCTCTGATAAGCCTCAACAGAAGAGTTTGAAAGCAGACAACTGAGATTCTGGAGCAAGACCGTGCCATCTGCAGCAGAGAACACTATTCAAAATGCAGCTGTTAGAATGCTACTGGGTATGGTTTATTACTCAGGGTTCTCCAGAGAAACAGAACCAATAGTATATATATTATTATATGTCACATATAATATATATACTATACTATATTAAATATTATACATAAAATTATATATAAATTTAGTATATAACATATTTATATGTAAATATATATTATAATATATTAGTTATGTATTATATTATATTAATATATATTATTTATTATATAACAATTATGTTAATATAATATATACATATATTTATGACATATAAATATATATCTATATATTTATATGTAATTTAATCTATAATAAAATATATAATATTATGCAAAAATTATATGTAATATTATACATAATATATAAATAATATAATATAAAATATAATATTACTATATAATAATTATATATATTATTAATATGAAACTGTAGATAATATATAAAATGTATAAAAATATATAGATATGAGGAGATTATAGGAATTGGCTCACACAATTATGGAGGCTGAGAAGTCCCATGATCTGCCATCTGCAAGCTGGAGACCCAGGAAAGCCAGTGGTATAATTCAGTCCAAGTCCAATGACCAGAGAAACAGGAGCACGAATGTCCGAGGGCAAGAGAAGATGGATGTCCCAGCTCAGGCAGAGAGTAAATTCACCCTTCCTCTTCTATTTTGTTCTATTTAGGCTCTCGATGTATTGGATGATGCCCACCTGTATTGGTGAGGGATCTTTTCTTTACTCCGTATACTGATTCAAATGCTAATTTCTTCCTGACACATCCTCACAGACACACCCATAAGTAATGTTTTACCAGCTCTCTGGTCATGCCCAGTTAAACTGATACATAAAATTGACCATCACAAGTCCACCCCTTGTCAACTTGGAATCTATAAAAGTCTTCTTAAACCATACTTACTCTCCAAATAAAGACAATAACAAGGTCATAATTCTACCTTACATGATACAACTATCCCGTGTACAACTGAAAATACACTAATCCCTTCTCCAGAAGAGGAGGTAAAGTCCTTGAGTGATGTTTACTCTTCTTTTGATATCCTATAACTTAAATTCTATGATGTAAAATTAACAATACTTAAATACTGATATAAAGTCAATACATTTTATGTTACATGATAAGAGAATAAGAGAGGAAAGAAAGCAAGGATATTTGCTTAATATATGTATATATACACAGAAATGTATTTATAACAAAATTAGGAGGAAATACTCATGACAATTATAGTCCTGTTTCTCTACTTGGTTACATAGTAATAGCTGGTATTTATACGTTCCAATTTCTACTGCGCATTCTGTATTTCCCTTGCCTTCAGCAAGCACCTCAGCTGGTCATGGTTCTTTACCTGGCAGGATGACCCAACCTTTATTCCTGAAGGGTCTGGGCCGTTAGTAGTCCTGCCTAGTAGTGGGTTGTTGTAATTTTTCATTGACCTTAATTTAGGGTGTGGTAATACTAAGAGATACCTTAAAGGATCTCCTGATTTCCAGACATACTCTTCATTACCTCCTTTGTGGAGTAGTAGTCCAATTTCCCCCTGGTAGTCGGGATCACAGGGAAAGTAAACATCTGACCAAGGGACATCCAACAACCAGGAGACCAGGACTGCTTATTTTGAGCTGGTGCCTGTCAAACCCACCAAGTCAAACTTTAGCAGCCCCAGCAGCATTATTTATAAAATGGAAGGGTTACATCTTGGATCAGCCTTAAGCAGATCCAAAGGGCATAAGTAAGCTGGATGAACAAGTATCCCAGACTTCCAAATCTGGGAGGCAGCATGGGATCCCTCTCACTGAAGCTGATCTAGCTAATGACACAGCTAAATGTCGAACATATCCAGGGGAAAATTTTAATGCTGAGCCCCTGATATGATACAATCCTTTGAGGAAACCAACCAAACACTTGGAGGCAAGTTGATAACACTGGACCCCTCTCATCCTGACAAGGGCAACAGTTTGTCCTGAGCAGTAGTGACACATATTTCAAGGATGTGTTTACCTTTCCTGCCAGCAGTATTTTAGTCAACATCACATGCAAGGGCTCACTGAGTGATCTATTGGATGGGATACCACATAATATCATCTCAGACCATCTCTTTATGGTGAAAGAGGCATGATGGTGGGAATATAGCAAAAGAATCCTCTGGTCCTACCATATATTGAATCATTTGAAACTGTTGACTTGATAGACCATGGAAATGCCTATTTTAAGGCACAGATGCAGTACCAGCTTGGAGATACCCTGTAATGGAGATATCCTTCAGAAAGCAGTACATTTATGCTAAATCAATGGCCATTATATGGTGCTATGTCCTAAATAGGTAGAAGAAATGAGTTCAGAAAGGAAGAGAAGGAGGAAGTAGTGCCCCTACTTCACCATCACTCCAGGGCCTCACTGGGAGAATTTGTGTCTCCTGTCTCCTCAACTTTAGACCCTGTGTGTTTAGAAGTCCTATTTCCCAGGGGAGGGATGCTTCCACTTGGAGACACAGGAAAAGTCCCACTAAACTTGAACCATGGCTGATACCTGATCACTTAGAGTTCTTCAGCAAGCAAAGAAAGGAGTTACCATACTGGCACAACTGTACACACTGGGGTATTTTAACCTAGTTATCCTAAGGTGGTAGGGTTGCTTAATAGGGGCATGGAGGAATATATTTGGTACTCAGGTGAACTACAGACTATCTCTTGGTACTTCCATGCCTAACTTTAATTATAAATGAACAAGTATAGCTATCATTGCCTGGTAAGGGTATGGTAACCAGGGTATCAAGCCTCTCAGGGATGAGACTCTGAGGCATCTAAAGTGTAGACCAGGGCCGGCTCCGTGGCTTAGCGGTTGAGTGCGCGCGCTCTGATGCTGGCGGCCCGGGTTCGGGTCCCGGGAGCGCCCCGAGGCACCACTTCTCCGTCCAACGCGAGGCCGAGTCCCACGTACAGCAACTAGAAGGATGTGAACCTATGACATACAACTATCTACTGGGGCTTTGGGGGGAAAAAACTGAATAAATAAAATCTTAAAGTGTAGACCATCTGAAGTTCTAGCTGAGAAGAAGAGAAATTTAGAAGAGTAAGAGGAGATGATGCATATCACTTACAAACTTGAAACCAATTGCAGCAAAGAAGGCTGTAATTCATCCTGCTAATGCTCCTCTTTCAAGTTTTCCCAGAAATTGAAACCAATACAAATTCTGAAGAAGCTGAGAATAATTAATTGAGTGTGGCAATGGCTGTGTTACTCTACTGAGGACCACAGCCTCATCTGGGGGTCATTTACTGTATCCACAGCTCTCTTGCTGGGTTTTGGTAAAGGCTTTCTCCTCTTTCCCTTTTAGGAAGCCTTGTAGTAGTGGCTTTCTCCTGTTGAGATTCCTGGGATTTTTACCATTCCTTGAATCGTGCTCACATCTTTGAAAATAGTCCCATCATTTAACTCTTCTCAATTCCCCTATTTTTGGGTGACGATGATTTCTTGTCACAGTCCTGACTAATAAAGTAGGGATAAGCAGGGAGTAATCTGATCAGATTTACATTTAGAAAGATCAATCTGGCAGTAGTGTAGAGGAGAGATGGTAAGATAGGTAAGTGTATCTGCAAAGAGATCATTTAATAGGTTATTTTAATAATCTAGAAAATAATTGAAAAAGCTTAAAGTTCAATAACTATGGAGAGAACACGTTGGTGCTAAATTTGAGAGGTAGGCAGTCAAATTAATTTAAGGATTAAAATGTTGTAAGTTCCTAAGTGAACTAAAACCACATATGGTATCTTATTACTTCATTAAATAATGATTGTGTGCTGTCAGAATTGACTATAATGGAGCCATTATAAAATGGAGTCAGAGCTGTCTTCCCAAAGAAACTGCCTTGCGGTCTTGAACCTTGGACTGAGCCAAACCTTTGGACTGGACCTAAATGGTAATTGTTTTACAAGAACTTGTTTGAGAAGTCAGCAGGAGAATAGACCTCCTGATCACAAAGACTGAGGATTGTGGCCTTTCTGAAGATGGAATCAATAGTCAATCAATGTTTAGCCAAGACTAGCTCTCTGCCTCCAACTCCAATTAAAATTCTTTGTAATAACAACCTCCCTTCCTCACCTTTAAAAGCCCCTGACTGGGGCAGCCAGCCTGGTGGCGCAAGCGGTTAAGTGCACGTGCTCTGGTGCAGCAGCCTGGGGATCACTGGTTCGGATCCCAGACACGCACCAATGCACTGCTTGGCAAGCCGTGCCTTGGCGGCATCCCATATAAAGTGGAGTAAGATGGGTATGGATGTTAGCCCATGGCCGGTCTTCCTCAGCAAAAAGAGGAGGATTGGCAGATGTTAGCTCAGGGTGGATCTTCCTCACACACACACAAAAAAAACCCTGACTTTTACTCCCTAGCGGGACACTATTTGGGTTTCTACCTGACTCTGTGTTCCCTGAATTGCGATTCTTTGATCCCATATAAATGCTTTGCCTCTTAAACTGGTTTCTGTTTTCTCAGGTTGACATATGAGAACCTGAAGCCATCTTACCTTTGCAGACCAGCATCCCCTGGAAACATGTTTGGTACTAACATGAGCCCCCTTGTGTGCTCAGCCACTTCCACAGGCAGCGGACTCCTCTGATTGTGGGTCCTCTTAGGTTCAGACATCCCTCCCTTTGGTTGAGGTCAGTGCCTTTCTTTGGGTTCAGTGCAGTGGCTTTTGTCTTTGCAGAAGAGGTTTCTTTCAAGCAGGCAGGGGATTCCTTGGTTATGGTGCTGACATGGCTCTTGCTGCAGGAGGGGATTCCCTCAGATGAGTGCTCTGAATTTGGAAGGGATTCCCTCAGTAGAATTGGAGGGGATTACCTTGGTAGAAATTTATGCTTAGATAAACTTTGCTGTGGGATAATACACACATGAGGTAAAAGCTATTGCTAAGGGATATCTTGGAAGCCAAAACTGCAAAACTGATGGGCACAGATCGAGCATTTAAGAGCCATTAGGTCATTCGCCACCTCAAGAAGGCTCTCCTAATAGGAAAAGTTGGTCAAGGATCAGGTTAGATCAATACTAGGTTACCCACCAGCCTCCAAAAAACTTCCAATTTGGAAGATGAAGTACAATGAGGTACACGGTAAATATATCATCCCCATCTCCATGGCACATCCCTCTTAGGTATTAATTTGGCTCCAAGAGACCCAAGGTTTAGCTAACCCTGTTAATGTGCATACAAAAAAATCCTATTGTCATTCTAAGTTGCACACTTTTCTTTAACATGGGGCTTTCACTTTCTGAAAATCCCTGAGAAGTAACTCCCCCAGGAACTCCAGCTGATTTTATGCTTAAAAATTGCGGTCCCTCTTCTTGTAAATTTCTAACTCAATGGACCAAAATTACTAAAGATGACTTAAAATTACAGTGGCCACTTTGGTGCTCTTTTGAGCTTCCAAAACTTGTCTTTTTACGTAACCAACTTGAAAACTGTGAATTTAATATCAGGCTGGCAGAATGGAATGTATTTTTTCAATTGGGTTTTAGAGGCATCCAAACAATGAAAGGAATCTAAAGCTGGTGCCAGCCTTACAGGAATTACATTGACCGTTAGAAGGAATGTTCCAATTAGGTAAGATCATTTAATAAGTGCAACTTAAAAGCAAAGCCTTCAAAATTCTAAAATAGCCTTATTGAAAGTTTCATTGGAGAAAGCTAATAAAAAATTAAGATATAAGAAATACTCAAAAGACTATACAAAAGTCTGTTAACTTAATGGCTTTACAGACACCCCGATAACTACCTTCAAAGGAGGGCCCCCATATGGCCCCTCCCAGAATTAGTGAGACTCTGAGAGGTTTTCTGTTAAACTGCTATGTTATTTCTTTAAACAGCCAAGGGGAAACTAAAATTAAAAATTAATTGAGTTGTTTAATAATGCCAGAAATATTTACTGTTTGTCCCAGCTGAAATCTGACAAAATATTTGAAAGGATTTAGTAACTTATGATCAGAAATTTGGCCAAATTGGAAGCTGATATTAGAGCCTGGTAGGAATTTTTTTTAGGCTTTCCTCCCCAAGCTAAAGTGAAACTATGTACTCAGAGGGAAAGAAACAAATTAAGGCTAATGTAATTGAATGAGTATGTCAGTCCTTGATAAGCAACTAACCTCCCCTGTTTATCTCAAAAAGTCTTTTAACCTTTCCTGGAACCATTATCTAAATCATTCCAGATTTAAGACTGAAGGAATAAAAGGGAGGAGGGGAAGAGCTTTTGGAGATGTAGACTGCTGTGGAAGCATCCTTGCCCAAAAATCTAATTTAAGGAAAAATTTAGAATGGAGGCTATAAAATCTCTGTTTGCATTTGTCTGTTTATATGTGTGTCTATATACGTATGTTATAAGCACATGATATTTTTCTGTCTCTGGAGGGTATTATCAAGACTAGTTTATAAGAAAGCTCTATTTAATTGGCTTAAAAACAAGCATTATGTAAATTGAGTATACTCTCAAAAAAAGAAAGAAAAAAAACCCAGAAACTAACCCAAATGAATTTCAGGATCACATGATCTAGGAAACTAGATAATTTAAATTTGTTGGGTTAATTAAAATAGGCATGTCTTTAGTGTTATCAGTATTAAATATAAAACTTTTGTTCTACCTAGGTTTGCCAAAAGCTAAAAAATTTCTTGTTATCTCTGTTGCAAAATTTGGCAACAAAAAAAGAATTGATGGCTGATTTTGTCTAATGACTCATGAAGTTTTTGTAGGCAATCTAAACATATTATTGGGAACAAGTGAACTAAATAGATGTAAGTAAGATAAAAGGTTTTTAGGTGAATTTTTTACGTTATTTCATATGTCCTTAAAAATATCTTCCAAAATCTTTTTGGTAACTTGAAACCTTAGAGTTTCACTAAATTAGGTTAAATGATAGAAATTTATTAAGTATCTAGATAATTTCCAAATAAGATAAAATATTAGACATTAATTACTTAATACAGATTTATCTACTTTTGGCTTCTTATTACAGAAAAAGTTAAAAATATTTGGGTTTATTAATGAACATGTTTTATGCCACACTGAGAAATTTCTATGAGAAAGCACGTTTCTAGAAAGTATTTTTATGTCTACCAATCCACAGAATACTAATGTAAAAGACAGTTCATCCTTGCTTACTTTTTAGTTTTCACTAAAAATTAAGAGTTAAGAATTCTAATTAATATATGTGATTAAAGGTACTAAAATTAAGAAAGGAAACATCTCTGTATACAAGGAAAGTAAGATGTGTGTTTTTGGTAAGAGAAGGTGTGAGGAATGGAGATGCACTCTTTGTGAAGAAGAAGGAACGTAATTTTTCTCCTAAGGAGAAGCTGGGAAGGAGGGAAGGCATGGGACAAAATTCTGATGTAAAAAGGAACTCGTAGAAAGCTTGTGAAGGGAAATGTTTGGAGAGGGGTTTTGTGCATGCCAGGACTGGCTGGGATTAAAATGAACTTAATTGAGTGAATGAACTTTAATATCAGGGGCAAACTGATGCATGACTAGAATTTGATTTTCTCTCTATTAAAAAGACAGTTGTCTTGGACTTTTCATCTGCTCTTGATAAAGAGATTATGAAAAGGTTTTCTTTACATTTGAGCAAGTCTACCTAAAAGGCAGGAATTCTGTGTTTTGTCAAAATAATTTTCTATGTTTAAAAAGTTGAGACCTTGCTATTAAGAGAGCTAAACTTTAAAAAATGATTTAACTCTGTGTTTACCTTTAAGATCTTTTGTTGTCACTTTGTTTAGTTAAATGGATAACTAAACATTGTTTCACAGTGACCTGTGATCCTGTTTATAGACCAAGTGTTTTAAAACCTTTGATATTTTTGACAAACTTCCCCAAAATTCGAATCCTAAATAAAGTCTTTTTTTTTTAACCTGAAAGTAACTTTGAGAATTTCTAGGGGGCCCCTTAGACTTCTCAAATAATTTCTTCTCTCTTCCTATAAAAAGGGAGATATTAAACTAATTAGGCTTATTTGGTATGTTAAATCACATGGAAAACATTGTCAAATAAATGATGATAAACCTTCTTAGGTTATATTGTGTGAGTGAATGTTAATAATATGTATTCTAGAAATATATAAAATTCCTAAAAATCTATGTCCTAGTATAGTGTTATCAGTCATAATTCTAGTTATTGTCTTAAAATATTATATGTCACAGAAATAATCCAATTTCCTTGTCAATTGCATTGTATTCAAACCTTTAACCATGCCATTTTAAGTCTTTTGTCATTTACAGACAGTTATTGTTTTACTTTGATGCTTTTGCAGATATGTTTCATCTTGAGAAAGGTTCACAAAAAAGACCCTGACACTTACTCTAGAATTCAGGTTTCTGATAACCTGTCAGATCATAAAACTAGACTAAGTAAGAAATTACAGAACTCTAATGGAGAAACTGATGGCTTCACAAAACTGCTAACAAATGATCAAGAACAAATATTAATTACATGGGACTACATGAACCAAGGAGGATGCTCTAATGTTTCATTTTTCCAGGTTTAAAAAAATCTTTTCTCTTAAGCTATCAACAATTTGGTAAGATACACTGTTCTGAACAAAGATGAAACATTTACTTTTTCTTTCTACCTGATCCCTCAAGAATTCAGAAACTCTCAGTGAGTATTCTTATTTTCACTTTTATAAACAATCAGGGCAAGTTTTTAATATAATTAGTTTTACTCTGATTATCTTTGGTAAAAAAATGAATGCAATTGTAAAGAGAAAAATTATGTTTGCACCTTTGTAGATATTAGATTCTAGTCCTGTTAATTGTCTTTGAAGTTTTGTTATATACCTGTAGACTGGACTCCCCTGTCCTAAAGTATTTGCTGGTTGTTCACAGTATCCTCTTTGAAAAACATGAACTCACTCCACATGAGACAGTCACCATTAGATCAATGTCTGTTAATATACAACCTTCTGATGATTCCTTGTTGTCTTATGCTGGTATGACCAGCTACTGTAAATCTCTAATGTCTTATACTCAAGTCTGTCGTTTACAGGTTAGAGAAGCTTTCCTGGGTTTCAATTTAAAGGATCCTATTCATCAGAGTCTAGGGCCCGGTAACTGGGTATTCTGGAAGCGTCATCAGAGGAAGACAGCCCTTGAGCCCAGTTGGAAAGAGCCTTACCAAGTGCTCCTGACCACTGACACTGCTGCAGAACTAGAAGGCATTTAACCTTGGAGATACATCCCACAGCTAAGAAGTCTCTACCCGACATCCGATCCTGTGCAAATGCTGGAGGCCTCCAAATCAAATTGACTATGAAAAGACGCAACCGACGTCTGAGGCAGACAGCTTTCTCCTGGTGGCCAGACAGGGCTTCTATACCTTTTACTTGCTGTTGCTTCTTACCTTATTTTCTGCCTCTCTTTCTTAGAAAGACAATACTCTTATCTACATCTTCCAATCTATTACGAAAGGGGGAAATCTTTCCGACTGTTGGGTTTATCATCAGAAGCCTCATTCTGTACATGAATCTAGAGATCCTTTAGTACATTTAATTACCAATCACTCTGCCACTCCTCCCCTAATTCCTTGTGCTAAGTGTCTAGAACTTCTTGCCTAACCAATAAACCCCTTGGTTTTGTTCATTTCATTATAATGACTCCACGATTTGTGCTTCCTTAGGGTATATTTTCACTTGGACTTGGCAGAAAGACCTATGGGGAACACACTGTTTAAATCCCTATCAAATTAGAGGTCATTATACAGTTGGATTATTGGTTATACCTATTTCATCATGATCAGAAATTTATCTAAAACCCTGAGGGATATTGCTAAATCTGTCGCTAAAGCAATAGATTCCTGTGAAAAATTTTTGGATTCCTTTGCATGAGTTGTATTAGATAATAGAATTTCTCTTGATTACCTCCTAGCTGAACAAGATGGAGTTCTATGATAAACACCTCTTGTTGTACTTGGGTAAACACCTCTGGTGAAGTAAAAACTGAACTAGACAGAATTTGAGCACAGGCCAAATGGTTAAATCCAGTGCCCACTGATATCCCAGAGTTCTTTGATCTCTTTAGCTGGCTGCCCTCAGGAAATGCTTCCTGATTCAGATTATTCTCCAATTCAGACTTAGCATTTTGTTTATTGTTATAGGAATTCTCACTGTTGTAAAACTTTGTCTCTTATGCATAGCTTGAAGTTAAAAAACACCACTCAAATAATAGTCGCTCAGCACTTTCAAATGATTGCTAAAGCTTATGAGCCCTCACCTGAGAAACTTCGAGGAACTACAGATAATGTTTGCCCTTAAAAGAACTTGATGGGGGACTGGCCTGGTGGCGTATCAGTTAAGTGCACATGCTGCGCTGTGGTGGCCCGGGGTTCGGATCCCCGGCGCGCACCAACGCACCGCTTGTCAAGCCATGCTGTGGTGGCGTCCCATATAAAGTAGAGGAAGATGGGCACGGATGTTTGCCCAGGGCCAATCTTCTTCAGCAAAAAGAGGAGGATTGGCAGATGTTAGCTCAGGGCTGATCTTCCTCACACACACAAAAAAAGTTATTAAAAAAAAAAAAGAACTTGATGGTAATGCTTTTCTCTGCTCTGGCACTCTTGTTACTCAAATGTGGCCTAAGCTTCCTAAGGAAACCACTTTCCCTCCTATGTGGGACATGACAAACCAGGAATGAGCTTTCCTGGCAATGAGGGGCAATGATACTTTGAGGGCTGATCAGCAATCCTTTCCAACAGTCCATCAGCAATGCTCTGAAATTGTTGATCAGTGATGCTTTCAAAGAAAGATCTCAATCAAAAGGGGGAAGTGTCAAAATTGACTATAGCGAAGCCATTTGAAAATGGAGTTGGAGCTCTCTTTCCAGAGAAACTGCTTTGCTGTCTTAAACCTTGGAATGGACCAAACCTTTGGACCAGGCCAAAATGGCAACTGTTTTACAAGCAATTGTTTGAGAAGTCAGCAGGAGAACGGACGTCCTGATCACAAAGACTGATCATCATGGACTTTCTGAAGATAAAATCAAAAGTCGATCAATGTTTAGCAAAGACTAGCTCTCTGCCTACAACTCCAATTAAAATTCTTTGTAATACCACCTCCCTTCCTTGCCTTTAAAAGCCCCTGACTTTTACTCCCTAGCAAGAACTATTTGGGTTTCTACCTGAATCTGTGCTCCCGAAATTGCAATTCTTTAATCCCAAATAAATGCTTTGCCTCTTAAACTGGTTTCTGTTTTTGCTGATTGACAGTTCCTACAGATCAAATAAATTTGCTCTTACCCTGTAGGAGCTTGTGGTCTTAATGGAGAATCATGCCTATTTTGATAGTTATTATAAAAGGCAAAACAAAGTAAATGTTTTACTAGAGTTATAAGCAAAAGACTGTGAGAACACATAATAAAGAATAACCATCACGCTAAGGTTATAAAGTACACAAGTGCCTATTTTCTAAAACTGAATACTTGTCTTCAAAAAAATTACCACATTAGCCAAACATCTCTGAGTAACTTCTTAAAATTCCCCAAAAAGCCATATGTGGATTTTTAGGCATTCATCTACCAGGGGCTATGTTTAATTATCTTAATAATATTCACTACTGTTATTAAAAGAATTACAAAGAAATTACTATTAAATATTATTTAAACAGTTATTAGCATTTGATGGGTTTAATGTGCATATAAATTGCTAACTCTAAATTTTCATATAAGTATAGTAGAGTAATGAATAATGTATATGTTATGTGTATAGAATTCATAATTATACATGCTGCACACTTTATTACATACTGTAATTCTATATATGTGAAAATATATTAAAATTATATAATATATTAAAATTATATGTGAATATATAATTTTAGCCCAAGTTTTAATTTGACAAAACATTCAGAATTAAGTGACTTAGTTATCCCTTGCTTCTCCAGAAAGGAATAACAATAAAAAGTATGAAAATGTAAAACAAAATACCTAAAGATTTTTTTTAAAAAGAGAACAGCGTGGCTCAAGTATAGGGTATATGAGGATAAAGGTCTGGAGAGCAGGTTGTAAAAGTTAGCTGAGGCCAAGCTATGAAAGGTCCTCTTGCCCGTGCTAAGAACTTGGTTGGGATTTAGAGACTGATTGGATATTGGCAGAAGAGGGTCAGGTAACTGTGAGTTTTCCAGATTGATTGATTGAGTGGATATAATTCTATTTATCCAGAAGTGTAAGTGGAGGGAACAGGAAGACTGGGCTTTTACTCAGAAAAGAGTATAGAAAAAATAGGCAGAATTCTGGGCCAGAGGAAGAGTTAACCTAACACCAGTGTTGACACTGGAATGTGTGGATTTAGGGGGGTAAAGGAATGGGGCTAAAGATACCCCTCCCCACTCTGACACACACAGTGCTGCCATGTTATCTGTTAAACTACATTTTGTTAGTTGCTGGTTCTTGTTGTCTTACCAACTCTGATGGCAGCCATGGAGAAAGATGGCTGGCAGGGCCGGCCTGGTGGCGCAAGCTGTTAAGTGCGCGCGCTGTGGCAGCCCGGGGTTTGCAGGTTTGGATCCCCTGCACGCACAGACGCATGGCTTGTTAAGCCATGCTGTGGTGGCGTCCCATATAAGGTAGAGGAAGATGGCCATGGTTGTTAGCTCAGGGCCCATCTTCCTCAAGAAAAAAGGGGAGGATTGGCATCAGATGTTAGCTCAGGGTTAGTCCTCTTCACATAAAAAAAAAAAAAGAAAGATGGCTGGCAAGAGCTTTTGGGGCAGGTAGGCAGGCAGGATTTTGACTTGGGTGGATACACTACTAGATAAGAGGTCTTTCGTAAACTCTCTGTTCCTTCTGTGGTATATCTCAATTTAGGGAATTTCTCCTCTCCTCCTCCCCAGATCACACACTCGCTGCACCTCAGGAATTTAATTTCTCCTCCCTTAGTTACACATTCTCTCACTGCACTTAAGGAATTTGAGTTACTTCCTATCATTTTTTAATCACTGTATTTGGCAATCCTGGAATCATTTGAACATACTTTCATCTCATCGCTATTATTTCTGTCTTCTGTAAACAAGTCTAGTGTTTTTCCTGGGTCCATTCCTTCGGCTGTGTTATCTGTTATTTATTTTTTAAAGGTCCTGGCTCCATCTCTCTTTAGTGTAAGCAGCATAATGCTATGGAAGAATTCTGGAGAGGAAAAGAAATTCTGGTTCTAGTTTTGCCATCGACGGCTGTTCAGCTTTGGGCAAATGCTTTACCTCACTGGGCTTCTGGTTACTCATTCATGAAATACAGGAAGAGGTTGAAATAAAAGTATGTTAGCAACTTTCCTATCCATAAAATTCTATGACTCTTAGTTTGTCTTCGGTGACCTGAGAGCCTACCCAAATGTTCTCCCTTTATGGGTCATGATTGTATATTTTTTATTGTATTATGACATTGTATTTAAATAATCTTATCCATTTATTTATGTACTATGTATTTATTGAGCTGATGCTAACTATATGACAGGTACTGGCTAAGCACAAAGAACAGGACAATTGTGGCCAGTGCTTTTAGAGCTTACAGTGTAACTAGGAATACACATGAACATTCACGAGGGTGATGAAAGCAGCAAAAGACAGAAGCAGAAGGTACTAAGGGATGCAAGACAGAGGGATCTCTCCTAATCAGAAAAGCCTTCCTTAAAGGACTTTACACAGAAACCTAAAGGGTGAGAGTATCCTGGGAAAGGAAGAGGAAGAATGTTCCCGACACAGGGAATAGCATGTTAGAATGCCTGGAGATGGGTGAGCGCAAGGGTTTGAAGGATGGTCTGTATAGCTGGAGAGGACAGAGTGAAGGAAAAAGAAATACATAGAGGTGAGTGTGTGGTCAGATTTTGTCCAGGGCATTTTGAGCGATCTTAAGGTTTTGGACTCCATCATGTGAACAATAAAAAGCTTTGAAAAGTTTTAAGTAGGGATGTGTCCTGATCATAGTTACATTTTAAGAGTTTCAAGCTGGATTCATAATGATAATGAAAATAAAATAATAACTAACTTTTATTGCATGCTTCCTATAGGCACAGCTGTTAAGTTCTTTATACAAATTGTCCTACTTAATCCTCACAACAACTGTAATAGTCTCCTAGGGCTGCTGCAACAAATTGCTACAAACTAAGTGGCATAGGATAACAGAAATTTATTCTTTCGCGGTTCTGGGGGCTAGTAGTCTGCAATCAAGGTGTCCACAAGGTCATGCTTTCTATGAAGGCTCTAGAGGAGAAGACTTCCTTGCTTCGTACTAATTTCTGTGTCTCTATGTCTGAATTTCCCTCTTCTTATAAGGACACCCGTCACTGGATTAGGGCTCATCCTAAAATCCAGTATGACCTCATTTTAACTTGATTACATCTGCAAAGACTCTATTTCTAAATGATCACATTCTGAGGTTCTGCATAGACATGAATTTTTTGGGGGGAACACTATTTAAACTACCACAATAACCTTCAGAGTTTAACCCAAGTTGAGAAATGAAGAAACTGAGGCATTGTGACGGTAAGAAACATGTCCCAGGTCCCAAAGCTAATATGTGGCCAAGGTGGATTAGCAGGGAGACCAGTTAGGAAACCATTGCAGGGTGATGATGGTGGTAGCAGTGGGGATGGAAAATGTAGATGGTTCTGATGAATATTTCTAAAGTAGAATCGATAACAATTGTTAATAGTTTTGATGTGAGGGTACACGAAAGAGAGAAGTCAAGAAAAATTAGCAGATTTCTGACCTGAGCAACTGGGTGGAGGTTCTACCATTTACAGCAATAGAGAACAGTGGCCAAAGGATAGCTTTGGAGAGAATGTGAATATATTCAGGGCTGTCAATGTTGAATTTGAGGTACCCATGGAACATCTCATTAGAAATGAATATAATAGTCTAGCACCCAAGAGAAAGGATTGGGCTAGACCATCAGAAAACTGAGTCATTCATTCATCATTCACCAAGTATTTATGAGTGCCTACCGTGTGTCAGCCACTGTTATAGGCACCAAGGACACAGCTGTGAACAAAATAGGCAAAGTTCCTGCTCTCATAGAAATGTCGTTCTTAATGGGGAAGGCAGATGATAAACAATAAAAATAAATAAGACAATTTCAAATGGGAGAAAGTGCTGTGTAGACAATAAAAATGGGTCATATGAAAATGAATGATGGGTAGAGATTACCTTCTTCAGTTTGAGGGGTATGAGTAGATTTCTCTGAGGAGGTGACATTTGAACTGAGACCTGCATGATACTAGGAGCTGACTCCCTGGAGCTAAGGACACAAGGGCCCAGAGGCAGGAATGTCCTTGTAGTTTGTGAGGAACAGAAAAAAGGCTAGTGTAGCTGGAGCAAAGGGAACCTAGGCAGATTGGGAGGGTAGTGGGGGATGAGGCCAGGATACCAAGGTCAGTGTGTGTGTGTGTGTGTGCGCGCGTGTGCGCATGTGTATGTGTGTATATCTTTGTAAGTAACATAGTCTGATTTTTCTTTTATTTAAAGCCATGGGAATGGAAAATATCACTCAGGGAGGGAAAGCAGATTGAGGATAAAGAAAGGCCGACAGTTACTTAAGTCTCATGGAGAAGAGGTGGTCAGACCAGAAGGAAGGAAATAATACGCCTTCATGTCTGCTTCCCCCATTAAATTGAAAGAAGTTCCCCCATTGCCACAAAAAGTGTTTTGCACAAAATTGTGTCAATGAATATTTGACAAATTAATTTTAAACAAATGAAAGGCAATATTAAGGTAGGACCCCCATTTGTGGTATTTTTTATCAATGGCACCAAGTCTTTATTTTTTCCTGAACCCACATGCTTGGCTATGTGACTTGACTGTTTTGTCCCACAAAAAGAATATAGTATAGTTTCCCAACCCTTGACTTGCATAGAGTTTGACTGTGTGACTTGGTTTGGCGAGTGGCATGAGGTAGAAGTGACAGTGTGCCAGTTCTGAATGCAGACCTCAGGGGGCCTTGTATGTCTCTTATACTCTTGCATTTCTGCCATCACCATGAGAAAGAGATGCCTGGGCTAGATCCAAGAAGAAGAAGGATAAAAGATGCATAGAATGCAGCTGCCCCAGCTATGCTGCCCTTTCAAGCCCAGCCTAGAGCAGAGGCCCCTGGTTAAGCTGCAGGTGTATACAGTCATGCGCCACTTAACGATGGGGATACGTTCTGAGAAATGCACTGTTGGGCAATTTCACCCTTGTGCAAACATCATAGAGTGTACTTACACAAACCTAGATGGTATAGCCCACTACACACCTAGGCTATATGGTTCTAATCTTACGGGACCACCTATGTGGTCCATTGTTGACTGAAACATCCTTATGTGGCACGTGATGGTAAGTCCAGGCTAGATTCGCCTAGATCATCCCAGTCAACTCGCAAGAATAAAAGTTAGAAAAGGTTTGGCATTAAAGCAACTGAGTATTGAGGTGGTTTGGCACATAGCGTTAGCTAACTAATTCACCAGTCTTTTAAGGGGGTGACCTAGTTAAACAACCTGTAGGACAATGTGGAATTGATATGTTCATCAGGGCAGGGCATGAAAGAAAGCAATTAGTCAGCTTTCACGTCTAACAATATCCCAATATTTCGTGAAAGTTCTAAGAGTCTAGTAGAAGTATCTGCAGATTTGGTCTAGAAAAGAATATGTTTTTCAGACGTGATTCATTATATTCCCTGTATAAGCCACTAAATTGACCCAAAGTCTGGGGTAAAATAATAAAGTTTTTCTACATGAGAGCAGTGCTTGGGGTTTAAGAACCATAATCTATGATGACGTATCAACTATATTATAGATGTATGGATTATACCATCTTAAAGATAATGAAAATGATTTACTCAGTGTTAGAAAAATGGCAAAGCATATTTTTAAAAGCAAATAAGAATTGCTAATTCTGATTTTAAAATGTTGGGAAAAGTATTATCAAAACTGAGAGAACATCCAAAGGTCATGAAAAATATAATAAGCTCACTGGTAAAGGGAATGGCGCCTGGACCCAGGGATACACAGGGTTCAATTTCAGCTTCACCACTTAACTAGATGTGGCAGCCACGAAAACACACCTCCCAGAACTACTGGGAGCATAACCGACTGATGGCTCTGGCTGCTGGCTTTGAAATCCTTGATTGCATTTGGGTTGAGGCCACGCCTTCCACGGGCTGCTCTGGCCAATGAATGAGAGCAGCAGAGCTACTAGGTTGACCCATTCTCTTTCGTCAAAGACTTTGGCTCAAGGGCCCCCAACAATTTTGCTAGAACTTCCTTAGACTGCAGGCAGTCTAGGAGACTTGCACCCAACCTCTTCTCCCTCCCTCCTTCGTTCTCAGTCAGATGTGCATTGTGTTCTGGTTTCTCTCCCCGCCTCCTCCAGTTCCCTCCATATTTTCTTTCACACAAATGTTGCCTCTAATAAAATGTTTGCACATTTAATCCCATTTTGGCAGCAGCTGCTTGAGGACCCAGCCTAACACACTAGCCTCTCTGAGTCCATTTCCTCGTGTTCAAAATAGAACTCATTCTATAGGACTATAATAGGGTTTAAATGAACCAATGAATTTAAAACAAAATTATACAGTGACTGGCATTTATAAAGGTTGAATTAATTAGTGGACTCTTTTATTATTGTTGTTGTTATTATTACCTCTTAAGTTATGTTTTTTAAGTCAAAAACATGCAATGCATCAGCAGATCCTGTGCTAAAGACTGTCTGTTGCTAGAGAGAAATACGTGTAAAATAAATGGAAATGAAATAAAAATCAATAAGCACACTATAGACACAACTGATGCAAATATATAAGTAGTCAAAAAAAAAAATCACAAAAGACCTACGGTTATTTTACCTTTTAGCCATCTAAAGTGAAAGGTGATATCTGATCCCAGGGTGAAGTAACCTGGCTTTGGTGTTACAGAAACATTGGGAACTAAGGTCTTTTTTGATTATGGAAAAGTTCAAGAGCACTCAGGTTAAACATCTCCCAGATATAAATCAGAATGTCAGGGAGAGGTCTAGCAAGTGCAGCAAAATGTTTTTCCTGGCTTGAATTATCCCAGTAATTACATACATTCTACATTTTGCTTAGGTTGAGGGCACACAGGTAATTAATGGTCTTAATTTGATAGTGATTAGAATTTGGATCATGCTTTACTCAACATTATTTGTCTGAAACTGAAACTGGAGGGAAACTCCTGAGGGAGTAAGTTTGTTTTAAAAAAAAAGGAAAATAATAAAACTTAATAAAAGAGAAGGGAGTTCAGGATTACTTCTTTCTAATGTCAAACATAATTAAAAATTTGTAAAGAATAAGGAAGGATTACCAAGGGAATTTAGTTTTCTTTTCTAGACATTGTGCCTAGCACACAAATTCTCAATAAGTATGTTGTATTTAGTTATACGGGAATATTTCAGAAATGGGATACAGGATTCAAAGTAGGATACAGGTTGTAGATCTCCCCTACAGATCTACAGAAGGATGACAGCAGAAGGATGAACAAGATGAACATTCAAGGTCATTTCCAGCTTTAGGAATATTTATGCACTATTTTGGAATCTTTAGTCCAACAGTAAATTCTACTTTCTGTAGCAAAGTGCTGTTTGAATTACTTATCCTGGACAAAGCTAATCAGGTTAACTTCTAATCATATAATTAGAAATCAAATTAGATATGGTTGAGAAATGTTGCACAGAAAACTGCTGTATTTGAATGTGATGGCTTTCTTTTTTTAGTGGCTCTTTAGTATAAGCCAAGACTACAATTCCAGGGCATCAAAAGGATCTTGAAATGCTGCTGTTGCTTTCAGAATCATTTGGGGCCCCCAGTGAGCATCTCTTACAGTTTATCAGGGCTCTGTCACTTTTCTCACACCAACTGCCTCCAGGCAATGGGTAGATCACTGGTTTTAAGCAATTAGGATAGTGCTAAGTTATTTCCTGTTTTGCTCTCCTCTTTCTTCTGCCCTTTGTTCTGCCCTTTAGAAATAGGTGTCAGACAGGCCTGAATGTGGTACCAGCTCAGTATGTAGAAGTCGTGTGACCCCTTGGTCACAAAGGCCCTTGACCCCAAGTTAATCTTAACTTCCTCCTCAATCTTTACTAAGCCCATATTAAGTGCTCAATAATATTTGTTGAATAAATGATTTTGTGAAATGGAATCAACGTTGTATTGACCACAAAGAATTATTATGAGGATTAATACAAAGTCACAGAGACTGCCACACACTTGGGGATTCTGTATGTTGCTTATTGTTATAGTATTAACTAGATTAACTATAGGACTGTCTACCTTCATCCACAATTCTGTCTGAGTGACCAAGTGTCAATAATCTACTCCAATAACCTCTTAACTGGTCTCTCTTCTTTCTGTCTCTTCTTTTTAACCCCCACTTTCCACACTACTAGCAAAGTTATTTTTCTAAAATATAAATTTTATCATGACAAGCCCATGACCCAGAGCCTCCAACGGCTTCCCATTTTTTATGGTTATGGGCAGTAAACTCCTAACAGTAAAAAACAAAAACAACTAAAGTACACACCCCAGAAATATGTATATTTAATTAGTTATTTATTATATTCATGGACCACTAAGTTGTTATACTGCTTACTTTATAAACACCTAAAAATAAATCTTAATAAAAGTAGTGATCAAGAGTAAATAAACACTAGTTTAAAAAGTTCTGCTAATCAGAGTGGCTCTATTTTAATATTCAAGCCACAATATGCAGTTAAGATCAAGTCCATTTTAACAATTGAGGTATCGAGTAGTTTTGTTTGTTTGACTCTACCAGACCTACTTGTAAGCATTGTTTTTAATCGTAAAGTTGTGGAAAAAGAGCTAGTTCTGGTGGTAAAAGTGACAGCCTTGCTGTTTTCATGGACTTTGCCTCTTCTAACATTATTAGTCTTTTCAACTCATGGTTTCTGTGTTAGTTTTCTATGGCTGCTGTAACAAATTACTACAAAATTGGTGGCTTAAAGGAACAGAAATTTATTCTCTCACAAATCTGGAGGCCAGAAGTCTGAAATTAGTTTCTCAGGGCTGAAATCAAGGTGTTGGCAGGCTGCACTCCCTCTGGAAGCAGCTTTAGAGGACAATCGTTTCTTTGCCTCTTCTAGCTTCTGCTGGCTGCCCGCGTTACTTGGCTTGTGACCACATCACTCCAATCTCTGCCTTCATGATTACTCTGCCTTCTCTTCTGTCTCTATCAAATTCCCCTCTGCCTCCCTTTTATATGTGATTTCATTTAGGACCCACAATAATCTACCCATCTCAAGATCCTTAATTTAGTCACAGCTGCAAAGTTCTTTTTTCTGTATAAGAGCATTCACAGATTTCAGGAATCAGGATGTGGATATCTTTGGGGAGATTATTCAGCCTACCAATTTTTTTGCAGGAATGTTTAATAAGCCTGGGTAGGCAGAATTCTGAAGTGGCTCCCAAAATTCCCACTCCCTGGTGTACACGCCTTTCATAAATCCTTCCCCTTGAGTGTGGGTGGAATTGTGATATGGCAGATTTCATTCCTGTGATTATGTCATGTGGCAAAATGGATTTTTTAAGATGGAATTAAGGTCCTAAATCAGTTCATTTTGAGTTACTCAAAAGGAAGACTATCTGATAACCCTGACTTAATCAGGCAGGAGCCCCTAAGAAGGAAGAGATTCGAAGCATGAGAGAGAGATTTTTCTCTTATTGGTCTTGAAGAAGATGGAAGCCACCATGAGTTCTACAGCTGAAAGGAACTGAATTCTGCCAACAAACTGATGGGTTTGGAAGAGCACAGCAAGGCTCACACAGGATGGAAGCCCCCGTCATCGCTTTGATTGCAGCCATGCGAGACCTGACAAAGGATCCTGGTAACCCATGCATGGACTCCTGACCCGAGAGAACTGTGAGATAATAAATGGCTGCTGTTTTAAGCCACTTAGTCTGTGCTGCGTTGTTAGTCAGCAACAGAAAATCGTAATAGAAGAGCAATACAAAGCCACGTAGACTTTTGTGAGAATTAGCATAGCTAAACCTAGACAAAGTTGTCTACTGATATGGATACACGTAAACTGCAATATGTGGCTGTACTCTGAATGTGAATAAATGAGAGGAAGTTCCACTGTCAACCCCTCAGCCTTGTGGGCCTTCCAATGTATTCACCTTAGGATACTTTGCTTAACACATGTTAGACATATGACTAGTTGACCCAAAGCTAGAATATCTAGCTGGTCTAATAGAATCTGAAATCATTACTATGACATTTAAGGACCTCTACAATGTGATTTCAACCTATTTTTTGATCCCTCTCCCTCAATCCACCTCCCATCCTCATGGCCCATTTGTTGAAACAACGCTAGAACCCTCACTGATCTCCAAATGCACAGTTCTGTTTCCTACGTTTTTTAAAACTCTATTTCAACAGCTTCACTAAGAACACTCTTGGTTCCCTTCACTTGCTAAACTCTCTTTCACTATTCAAGATCCAGCTCAAATATGACTCTTTGAGAATCCTTCTCAGCTAACTACCATTTTTGGTACAACTAAAATTTGTTATACCTTTGTCCATTAGGCCTTCGTACATACCTTTGGTGTGGCACTCATATCACAGTATTATAGTTAGTTTTTATTGCATTTATTGCTGAATTGTGAATGTCTTGAGACCAAGAACTGCATTTTATTGATGTCTCGTTCCCCTATTGTGGTGGACATCTTCCCTTCTGATAATAACACACCCTTTTCTTTGGGAAATTATTCTTTCTCCATGTGTTTTGTGTTGTTCATGATGGCAAGTCAGGTGAACTAGTCATTGTACCCTAAGGCAGGGCCACAGTCTAGGATGGCACGTGACCTAAACTGGGCCAATAAGAGCCCTTTCTACTTTCCTAAAATGATGC